>NC_056746.1:918339147-918356647 GCF_019279795.1 Protopterus annectens | reverse complement strand
GGGTAACCTCTATCCTGAAACATTCGTTGGACAATACTAATAACTGGGTGTACCCCCTCCCCAAGGTAAGGATAAGAATAAGAGGATTATAACTATTAATATACATCCAAGGGTTTCAATTCCAACCTGGCCAGCAATTTTGATACAGACTCTCAGGATGTTTTTTTTTTTTGGACTAAACCAAGTTTCCCCTTTATACCATTCACAACATTTGGCCAGCAAGAATGACAGCCAGGGGCTGTCAGGTCATACTCCCAACCCCTCCAAGAGGGGTTGTCAAGCAACAGAGGGGGGAGACAACAAGAGAACCTAGAGATATTGTGACCACCTGGCAGACAGCAGCAGGATGATAGTATTAGAGTTTCTAGGAATGGTTTCAGTGCATTAATTCCACTGAATGTGCTTTAACTGTTCTGCATTATATTACATAGTTGGTTGAGCAGAATTATAATGATAGTATTGCAGTTTCTAGGAATGGTTTCAGTGTATTAATTCCATTGAATGTGGTTTAACGGTACTTCATTATATTACATAGTTGGTTGAGCAGAATTTTATTTTCATGTTGTGATAACATAATACCAAAAATGGTAAAAAAACTGCCTTTGTATATAAGAAAAATATGAATATTAAAGAGAGACTGGAAATGGGGAGCAACTTGTCTGGAACAAAAATGTATGGGATATGTTCTCATTGTTCTTATATCTATGTTGGTACTGAATATAAACTTAAAACTTTTGATTACAATTTTAAGTTTACCTATAAACATAATTATAACACCAAGGGGTTGTGTACTTAGCTAAATGTGATTTGTGCCACTGTTATTTTGTAGGTAAGACAGAGCGAACACTCCGTAAACTTATTATGAACATTTATATGATATGAAAAGGGGCAATGACAAAACTGTCCTATTATAAGCACACTCAGGGTTTTAGGAGTACACAAACAATGTATGTTTATAGTCTTAGAGCAAACACTTGTTGAACCCAAGGGTGGCCCATGAAAGTTAAAAATCAAATTCAGTGAATTAATGTAGCAAACTGCCACAATAAGTAGCACCTTAAATATGTGAGCAGCAAGATTATGGTATTTTTATCAACATTTTCTAGAATACCCTTCTACATCTTTTTGTAAACATTTTTAGTGACACAACATCATTTTTAGCCAATGATTCTTACTACTGTACTTATTAAGTAGGTACAAGTATTTTAACAGCATTTGTATTTCAGAAATAGGTTGTATTTTTGTATTTTTATAATGCATTTATTTAACACTTTTACTGAATGTTTTGAATGCCATTGGTTGATTTTGACACATGAATAGGATCTTGTGAGTATAAAATCATGTGACAGAAAGTGTTCGGTAGTTCTGATGATATCCAGAGAGACAAAAACACTTAGCTACCATTTTGTGTGTTAGGTGTAAAATTTTTCTTGTGTGGTTGAGCATTTTATTCCTATGTAATTGCTCATGGTCTGTATGCACTTGGATGTCCCCAAGTATACCACTTTCAGATCAAAGTTCAAGGTATATCTGAGAAACAGAGCCAGTGCAAATGCCTCAGCTTAGGTCAGATTACCTTTAAAATCCCAAAGTCCATAATGCCGTACATCAGAATGTTGAGACAAAAATGATGAACACCTACAATCAGGAAAGGCCAATTTTTCTCGGGGCAAGGAAACACTTGCCCAGCATATGGAAATATGCCCTTTTCCCCACTGTAGTGTGATTCTAGAGTTGCTATATATTGTTGGGGGTGTGGAGAGCACAGCACCCCACATTGGGGTGTGAGTAGCCCCACCTAGGTGGTTTTGACATAGGCCAATATGTTTAAGTTATGTGATGGACAACTGTTTCCTTGCCCTGAGAAAATTTGTCTGTACATGATTGTAGGTCTTCATCATTTTCATCTCAGCATTCTGACATTCGGTGTTATGTGCTTCAGGCTTTGAAAGGTAATCCCTTAGGTCATATAGGTTCATAGGTTCATAGGTTAGTACTAGGCTAACTGCCTTTGTGAGCCATTTTAAGCCTAGCCATTTATCCCTTGTGAGACTCAAACCCTGTACTTTGTGTTTGTAAGGCAAACACCTTAACCATTAGGCCACCCTCCCAACCTTTATATACTATAAAAACCTCATTTGCACAACCATCTGTTCTCAGCCCAGGCCATCCTATCTTCCAGTAGTTATCAGTTTTGTAAATATATGTACACAAATGTCACATCTACTTCTCTTATGTCTCCTTCCCCATCTTTCCCTTACCTTTTTTCTTTTGCTCATATATGTACATATGCAGATTTATTTATTTATTGACATTTGTTTACAGGGAAAGTCCAGCTATGTCAGATGTATTCATTTACAAAGGAGGCTCAGGAAGAAAAGCTCCATTGCTATTGCAGAGACAAAAGAAGTACAAAATCTTAAACAAGATCTAAAAAAACATACTGGCTAAGGCTCTTGCCACCCCATAGTGCCTTTTTTAGGCAAGGTTCAAATGACAAACTCACCACCGTAACAGTTACAAGCAAGCAAAATCTGAGGGTAATGCTACTTAACGCTAAAAGTCTAAACCTCAACATGCACTCACTCGAGGCCCTCCTTAAAATGGAGAACATTGACATCTGTGCAGTGACAGAGAACTGGTTCAAGGCTCCAGAGAGCACCCCTGCATTACCAGGCGTTAATTCATACCACACCTTTTGGCCACCTAACCTGGACTGAAACACTAAAGGCAGAGGTGTGTTCATATTCATTAAGGATATCCACACCTCCAGGCTAGTTGCTCAGCATAATGCATCCGAGATTATCCAAGTGCAACTAACTCTGGGCAAGACCGCAATACAAATTGTAGCTTGCTACAGATCTCCCACCATACCCCAGGATTCCCACTCCTCATTTCTTGATACACTGGAAAATATTAGGGTGCAACCTAATACCCTAATAATGGATTATTTCAACTACCCCACCATTAACTGGGAAAACTACTCATGTACCAACTCTTGTGCTCAACATTTTCTGGAATTCATAAATTCCAGTGTCTTGGATCAACTTATCCACACCCCAACCAGCGGCAGCAGTATCCTAGACCTGGTCATTACCAACATGGGCAACCTTTGTTCCATACCAGAGGTCAGTTCCTCATTGGTCAGATCCAACCACAAGCTAATCACCCTAGACATCCACATCCCACCCCCATTAGGGAAACCACCGTAAAAAAGTTCTCCAAAGCCAACTTCATGCTTCTTAAGACAGAAGTGGCAAACTTCACTACACCTATGCTGCCAGACAATAGAGGTACGACTGCTGAATCCTATACAAATTCACTTTATAAGCACTTACATGAGTGCATGGATCATGCAATCCCTATCAGAACCAAGATGCTATCCTCAAAAAAAAAGGAAGCCAATCTGGTGGTCCCCTGCCATAAACAAACTCTACAACAGAAGACAGAAACTGTTGCAAAAAAAGAGTAAAATCCCATGACTGGAGGAACTCCATGGTCAGCCTCAGTAAGAAGCTGAGATCCCTCATAAAATCCTCCAAAGCTAGTTCCGAAAACAAAATCGCCACTGATTCTAAAGACAACTACAAAGCATTCTATAGCTATGTCAAGAATCTCAATGGCAACACTCAAATCTGCTCTGAGTTACAGCACAATGGCACTAAATATACAGAACCAACTGATATTGCCAACATCCTGGCAGATAGTTTCAGTACTAACTTTACCCCTCTCTCACCCCCTAAAGGGCCCATCTCTATACCCCCTCTCTCACCCCCTAAAGGGCCCATCTCTATACTGGAAGAATGCAAAGTTCCTGTAATCACGACTGCACAGGTAAAAAACACACTCTCCAAAGCCAAGAACACAGCATCCATGGGACCTGACAACATCCTAGGCTGCGTTCTACATGAACTACAGAATGAACTGGCACCCCACCTAAGTACCATGTTCAATCATAGCCTGACCATAGGCTTTGTGCCCACTGAATGGTGCACAGCAACGGTTATCCCACTCCACAAAGGGGGAGCCACCACGGACCCTGGGAACTACTGCCCCATTAGCCTGATGAGCCTGGTCTGCAAGGCTATGGAACGTATCATCATGGAACTTATAAACAATGACATTGGTAATCTCCAAACTCTGGACATTACCCAGTTCGGGTTTGTAAAAGGCAGATCATGTCTCCTAAACCTGATAGACTTCTTTGAAGCAGTCATCAAAGCCGTAGATGAGGGTAAGGTGATTTACACAGCCTATCTAGATCTCTACAAGGCTTTCGACACCATCTCCCACTCTGGAATTATAGATAAACTCACTAAACTAGGTATAAATCCCTATGTCACAAGATGGGTTGCCAACTGGCTCACACTGACAGAACCCACACTGTGAAAGTAGCAGACTCTAAATCCAACTTCAGATCAGTGGCAAGTGGAGTACCACAGGGTTCAGTCCTGGGTCCTCTCCTGTTTGGTATCTACTTCTCTAAAGTACAGGCTAACAAAGAAGGTCTTTGGCTAACAAAGTTCGCAGATGACTGCAAACTAGGAGCCATAATCAAAATTCCTAATGATGTGGATATCCTACAAAAGGGCCTCACTGAGACAGATGCCTGGTATCAAAGCCATGGCCTCAAGCTCAGTGCCAAAAAGTGCATTGTCATCCCTTTTGGTAAAAACTCTGTACCCATGAACTACCACATAAGAGGTAGTCTACTTAACACTGAAAGTGTGATAATAGACCTTGGGACACAGGTGGACAGTAGTCTCTCCTTTGATAATCACATCGCTACAGTAGTCAGGAAATCCTTCTATGTGGCACACCTCATCACAAAAGGTTTCTCATCCAGGAAAAAAGAGGTCATTCTTCCCCTCTACTCATCACTCATTAGACCCATTATAGAGTACAACGTCCCTTTTGGTATGTACCTCACAAGACACCTACAACAACTGGAAAGGCTGCAGAAATACCTCACAAAGAGGATTACCAGCCTCAAACAGATGCCCTATGCAGACCATCTCAAAAAACTCCAGCTTTACTCTGTTACATATCGCCTACTCAGAGGCAATCTCTGCCTAACATACAAAGCTATGTCAAACCCAGAGCTGTTGGACATGCTCCACTTAAAGAAATCCCAATCCCTCTTAGCTACATGCTCTAGGAACCTAAATCTTGTCACCACAATAAACAGAACATGCTGGAGGGATAGATTCCTGTCCCAGAGACTTCCCATACTCTGGAACAAACTCCCTATCTATATCAAACAAAGCTTCTCATTAGCACTCTTCAAGAAAAATCTTGATGATTGGATGGGAGATAGGAAATTCACCACAGGGATCACCTCTGTGGCTCTGCTTGACAGGGGCACAGGAAAATAATTTTCTTGGTTGGCAAAAGCCAGGGTACCGTTTGGCTAGGCTTATATAGGCCCTAGGGCCAATAGCCTAGTATCTACTTATGAACCTATGAACCTATAATCTAAAACAAAAGACAATAACACATAAACAGAGACATAATAATATATAACAGATAGAACAGCATCAGCCAGCAATGGATTAACAATCTGTTGACTTGGAGTGAAAGTGATTTAGGTAGAAGGGTAAGTAAGGAAGTTGTGTTAGGAGAAGGACTACAGTGGCAGTAATGGGGGGTGATGGATATGAAAGAGTGTCTGAGGAGAGGCAGAGTGAGGAGTGGACAGAGGTAGTGAAGGTAATAGAACAGGGAAATGACAAGGTAAGCATGAGCAGCAGAGAAATATGTCAAGATGAGAATATAATATTGAGTAGACAAGGAAGTGAGGGTAGGTGGGTACTGAAGTTTCAGTTGGGGTTAGAGCAGAAGCAGTAGCAGGATTTTGATAGGTATTCCTTTAAGTTGTGTTTGGAGGATGAGATATTTGGATTAGTTCTGATTATTAGAGGTAGGGAGCTCCAGGTTTTAGCAATGGAATATGAAGATAGGCTTTGTCCATCTGATTTATTAAGTTTATGTATGGAGAGTAGTTGTTTATCCTCAAAATCAGGGATCTTTTAGGCAGATAAATATGGAATATGCAATTAATGGCTTGGTAGGTGTCAGGTTTATGTATAATTTTATGAGCAGTTATGAATTGTAGGTAGCTAAGATATTGTTGGAATTCGAGCCATTTAAGAGAGTGCAGGGCTATACAGTGATGAGTATATTTAGCATTAGATGCAAATTTTGCAATTTTACTGTAACACATTTTTAACTTTGTTTTTGTGAGGTTTGTATATTGGTGATAATGGTGGCTCCATATAAGAGTGACGGTAACAGGTAGGTCATTGCCAGAGTTTGTTTGGTAGATATCTGAAGGAATTGCTTTTGCCTGTATAAAATCCCAAGTTTATGATGTATTTTTTGATACTATTATGGATGTGAAGGTCAAAGGTCATCTGTTATGACACCTAGCAGTTTAGTATGAGGAATTACTTCGATTACTGTCTTATTTTGTAAAATGATTTGAAAATTATTTTTATTAATGGCAGAGGCTGTGGTGGTGAAAAGGAGAAGCTTAGTTTTATTAAGGTTAAGTAATAATTTGGCATTATTAAGCCAGGTCTCTACAGAGGGGAAAGCTTCTTGAGTAGGTTGTTGTAGGTGTGGCAGACTCTCAGAGGAGTAGATAACAGATAATAGTTGAATCATCTGCATTGTGAATTACAGTACCATGAAAGAGGGAGATATAAAGGTTATTGATACAATGAAAGGAAGGGATCCAAGTACTGAGCCTTGGGAACCCTATTGACATTACGTAGATAAGGAGCGAGAGAACCTTGCCATTTTACTGACTGTTGTCTATTTGATCAGTAGCTAGTAAACAAATGAAGGTAACAAGTCAAAAAGTAGCTAGTTGCTGTAGGAGTTTGGGGTGGGACAGTGTGTCAAAAACTTCTGAGAGGTCAAGAAATAGTGAAAAAACATGTTTTCCTGAGTCCCTTGCAGTGTTAACCATTTCTATAAAGGACAGTAATGCAGCTCTTGTGCTGTGACCTGGTCTAAAGCCATGTTGAGTGGGGGTTAGTAGTTTACACTGAAGGAATTAACAAAGGATTTGTTTGTGTATGTATTTTTCAAGAAGTTTAGAAATAGGGGACAGGATGGCAATGGGACAATGGTTAGATAATTCAGTTGTGTTGCCTCCTTTGTGCAGAGAAATGATAAGTTACTGTTTCCAAAAATCTGGGACATGGGCTTCAGTGATGGATTTATTTATGAAAATGCTAGTAGGGTAGACTATAGCTTCTGCAGACATTTTTAGATACCCATCTGGGAGATTATGTGCTGAGGTAGAGCATGGCATAAGTGTATAGTTTTTTATGGTTGAAATATATAAGTAGAAGGAATTGAAGACCACGTACATGGTTCATAGGTTAGTACTAGGCTAACTGCCCTTGTGGACCATTTTAAGCCTAGACAATTAGCCCATGTGAGAATCAAACCCTGCACCTTGTGTCTGTAAGGTAAACACCTTAACCATTATGCCAACCTCCCACCACTTGGAAGTGGTACAAGTAGGTGGAGAGAGCTTCATAGGACTTTGTTGAAATGGTACATGGAAGCCTCAGGAAGGACAAGAACCTGGATTAGAGGAGAGGGGTGAGCGGTGAATTTGCATATGCTTTCAATAAAATGGGTATTAAAGCTGATTGCAGTTTGGTAATGTGATTTGTCAGCACATGGAGTAGGATTATTTTTGGTTCCAGGATTTAGTAATGATGATGTAATAGAAGAACAGAATTTTTGGGGGTTTGCTTATCATATGTCTGTAGGTAAATATAGAAGTCTTTTTAATCTTTGGTTACCTGCTTTTTTACTTTAGAAGAAAATATTCCAACAACCCTGCTTCACTGTAGCAGTCTTTATTATAAAATACACAAATACATGGATATAATTTAAAAACATGAAACGCTTAATTTTTATCACTGCGTTTTTCACCCTCTGCCATCGGACTTCATCAGACAACTTACTATAGTATACGTTTCGTTTATTAAATTGTATCTGAGTATTCATGTATTTTATAATAAAGACTGCTACAGTGACCAGGGTTTGGTTGGAATATTTTCCTACACCTCTTAAGTATCTAGTTGATTGTTTTTGTGGTTGGCAGTTTCCATTCTAGATACTTGTTTCCATACATTGTTTTTGCTTGTTTACTTTGTTGCAAAGTTGCCTGTTCTTTTGTAGAAATATATTAGTTTTGTTTTCCAGCCAGTGCTTCAGTGCTTTGTCCCTATCAGACTTAGGTTGTTTGGTTACTTTTGTTAGCCATGGAGCGTGGTTTTCTGAGATGAGGTGTGACACTATTGAGTATAACAAAAAATTCAGTAATAAAGTGGTTGACTGCTTCCTCTAGGGATAGTATTTTTGGGCTAGACCAGTCAATTTTCTTTAATAGTTTAATGAAATACTGTTGGTTGAAGTTTGACAGGTACCTAATTATTCTGTATTGATGTTCCTTAACTGGGTGAGAAGGGGGTTGCTCTGAGAATGTATGATGACAGGTGATCACTTAACATGTCAGAAGTGTTCCAGCATTAATTATATTAACAAGATTGTTTGCCAAAATCCAGTTCAGGATAGAGCCCCTGGTTGTTCATTTTATTATATCTTGTAGGAGATTTATGCTTTAGGTGGTAGAGAAGTGCTGCCAGTTGTTATTAGTATCTCGTAAGATGATTATTTCATTAGTGATTGTATAAGATATCCAGAAGAGGATATCTCCTAGGACTGGGATATTATTACCAGGGGGTATATACAGCACTAGGATGTAGAAGCTTATTGTCCTGTTTCATTTTAAGAAGGAGATAAGAATTTCTGCTTTGGCAAATTGTGGAATAGGTTGTGAATAAGGAGTCAAAGTGTAGGAATTTGGGAAAAGCAGTGCTATTCCACCTGACTTTTTTATGCATTCTATCTGCCTTATGTTACAGCTGGGGGGATATTGTTTATCCACTGTAGTCAAATTCATGCCTGCTGTTCTAACCTTCGTTTATAGCACTTCATACATTTTGCACTGTTGAGATACATCAATACCACAATACAATACATTTTGAGTTGTTGTAGCACTTGTTGTCTCTCCTCAGTTTGGGATGGCTTGAAATTGGTCATTGTTGATCAGAGCCCTACCCCAGTGAGTATGAGGTCCAGCATGTTAGAGTCTCTAGTAGGTATTGTCACTGTTTGTTCATGGATCTTATGCCATGTAGGATTCCCCTTCTATACAGGGGTAATGAAAGTCTCCCATGAGTAAGGTGTTAGGCTGGATGGTAAGTGTCTCAGATAAATCAAGGTATGCATTGTGAGCTTCTTGAGACATGCACGGTGACTTAGAGATGGCTAGGATATGGTATGGGACTTTGTCTAGGGTGATCTGCATGTGGAGCAGCTCCAGCGCATCATCCTGTTTGACCAACTTAGTGGTATGCTTGTATATCAAGACACCGCCACCTTTAGCTGCTGTCTGTGCAGCTACTGGTCTAAAAGTGCTCCCACAATGCTTTCATACTACAGATACTGCAAACAAAACTGCACTGTTTACATACTCACACACACACGCGCACACACACACACACACATATATATATATATATATATATATATATATATATATATATATATATATATACCTACACACACACACACACATATAATATATATATATATATATATATATATATATATATATATATATATATATATATATATATATATATATTTAAATGTACACAATCTCACTCACACATGCGCACAAGTCTATATCACCTGGTTCAAAAAATCAAAGGATCGAGAACATATTATTCAAAAAAAAAAAAAAACAGTGAGAAGCTCAATAAAAAAGAATACTGAAACACAGCAATCCCTTTTTTGCCGGAGTCAAGCCCACCCCCCCCCCCAGCACTCCACACCCCTTCTTACTGATCTATATCTATATCAAATCTATATCTATATATGTATTTATATATATATATATATATATATATATATATATACATATACCTCAATTCTGAGATTGTACTGCAGTGGGGAAGGACACATTACTAGCCCTTCTGTATAGCAATCTGACACAATATAAGACTGAGAATTTGTGATCTTTCCATAGTCTGAAACTTTTGTCTGTCTTTTCACTATTTAAACACCTACACATTCAACAAATTTAATTAATACCATGTATGTGTGTGTGCGTGTGTATGTGTGTGTGTGTGTGTGTGTGTGTGTGTGTGTGTGTGTGTGTGTGTGTGTGTGTGTGTGTGTGTGTGTGTGTGTGTGTTTTGGGGTTGGCATAATGGCTAAGGTTTTTACCTTATAAAAACAAGGTTTTATTCTCAGGTGAGATCATTGGCTAAGCTTAAAATGTCCCAAAAAACAAACAGTTAGCCTGGTACTAACCTATGAAGCTATGTGTGTGTCTGGCTTATCAAGTCATTGAACGAGTGAAAAAAAAAAAGAGTCATTATCCTAATATATTGTAATTTAAGCCACTGAAAACTTTAATACAACACTAATCAGAGCCAGATCATGGTCAAATTTGACCCTTGGCAGGCTAATGTACCTGCCCCCCGGCAGCTATTCCAGTGTACCATTATTTGGCTATCTCTCCCCGATTACCATAAACACTGTTCAAAACAGTCAGCATGCATACTGTTTTCTTCTTTACATTTACAATGATTACAGAGATGTGCATTTACTTACTTACTTACTTATTTATTTGTCTTAGTTGACTGGAAAAGTTTGACTGGTCAGAGCCCTTTTTCAGTTGAGGCCCAGGGAGAAAAATTCCATCATAGTACATTTACATCTACAGGTGAATTTCAGACAGCTCTCAGAAAAAAAAAAAAACAATAGTTGCATTTCTCATGAAAAACAAACATAATTACAAGCCAGGTATATACAGTAAAGTATTTACATCAATAATTCTAAGTCTATACAGTTCTGTGTGAATGGTGCAGGAATTCAAAACACAAATGTTTAACACATTCGTTAACAACGTGGGGCAGCCCACTGGACATATGTTCTTTTTAAGGAGCAGCCCAGGAGCACTGTCTGGTGAAGAAACTTGGCACATTCACATAGAATACAGATGAAGGCTGAGAGAATCAAACCCTGTACTACAGGAAGCAGCTCATAACCTTATTCATCTGTATTAAGTGCTAGACAAACTGTTGTAGCCCAGACACAGTGCATGTCACACCTGTCAGCCTCCAAACCAAGCTAAATTAAAAATGTATTTGTATTTAAAATGTTAACATTAAACTCATAGACTTCATGCCATCCAATTTATTTGCAGCTAAATAATAAACTCTCTGTCAACAATCCTTACCCTCATCTTCAGCTATAGCTGTGCTTTTCTTAGGCATGATTTCCCCAGTGAACACAACACCAACAGCTTTGACGCAGGTCTACATTTTATTTTTTTTATTTTATATTCCACTTCTGATACCTGAACAGGAGGTAAAGACCACAAATATAGATAAGGGAAAGATATGTATATACTGTATTTTAGTTACAGAGGCTATGAGACAATTTAGAATGCTTCCAGATCATATCATATTAAGATTAGTTACTTCATTCTGTTTAGTGAACATAGGCTGAGTCACAGCTGTTATCTTAGCATACTGCTTTTTTAACTTAAGATATATGCAATCACTTTTTATTTACTTTTGAAAGAGTTCTGAGATGCAAAAAGACATCACTGGAGCATGCCTCAAATGTTGGGAACTATACTCCACCCAACAGTTTCACAGATCCACCACAAAAAGTCAAATCAAAAGACCACAGTAGAAAGCAGTACATCTCTACAGATATTAAGACTAGCCCACTTCCCTTTACCCTTCTGTCCCAAACAGCTGTTAGATGGAACATAAAGCTACTTTCCTTAGCATCTGTTATGCATGTGGGGGTGGGGGTGGGGATGGGGGTTAGTACTTGGCTATTTCTACTGGTTAGATAAAGATGTTGCTAACTGCAACAAGGGAAAAAGTAACTGTTGCTCTCATAGTTTCTTGTTATAGAAGATAGCAGTGGTTCATACTATGGTCCCAGTGACTGTCTGCCTTGTAATTTCCTATGTTCCTATGATGCAGATTATTGTACCGGTAATCCTGCCTGTTGACAACAAGCTTATAACACAGCAAGAAAGCAGTCCTGCACCCAAACCTCAGACGTCTCAGCCTGTACCTCTCAATCTACAGACATCGAAAATATGTGCAAATGCTCTTAAAGAGCAGGTACATCCAGCCAAAAGTCTGGACACTTCGTTAGCATATACATTTAAATACCGAATAGCACATAACTCTTCTCACTTCAACTTGGAATGTGGGATGCTTTTCATAAACATAAGTGCAAAAAAGTGACAAAAATGACACAAAATGCAAGCATATTATAAAAGACACCATGTAAAATCTGTAGACTTCAATGAATAATATTGCAAAGATCTACCTCACAAAGTCAATTATTTTTGCTTCTAAAGAAGGAAGTTGTAAGATATAGGTTATCGTTCTATAAACTGTTGGCGTCATCAGAATGTTGAATATGACGTCTGGCTTCATGTGTACTAAATAGCATGTGTGATGGGGTACAAAAAGTTATCTGAAGAGGTTAAGTAAAGTTTGAAAATAGAAATATACTTCCAAAAATAAGTACACCATGGGACAGGGTAAACACATTTAAAAAAAGAATGGTAACACTGAAATAGGTTCAATTGAGAAGTCTGCTTTAATCTAACAGCTGGAAGATTTCAGGTTGATACCAAACTGCCAGTTTTTTTTTTCTCTATAGGTTTTATCTTTTCTGGAAAAAGCTAAACTACCGACCAGCAGAAAATTCATACTTCACTAAAGGGAACACCTTTTCCTTTTACTGCAAAGATCAGTGTATAGATCTAGCATCGTCTAGTTCCCCAGATCTTGCAGTATTTCGGTACCTCTTTTAATGTACCTTTTCCTGCTCCTGTTTTCTGCTCTCTTTGCCTGTGAGCCTATATATGCAGCGGTGACTTTTCATGTTGCAGTACACCTGCTCTTGAATGGGATTCTTTCTGTAAGGCTTTCAAAACACACTGTACCTCCTACATGAGATATGAAGCATGTGAATGAAAAGGAAATTGTACCTCCTCTGGAAGCTGCAAGATGGATGTGCTTCAATTATGTCACTTGGCCAAAACTAACCCCATCAAAGGAGACTGTTCTGGTTGAGGTTTTGTCAGTCACCTTTGAAATGACCACGGATGAAGACTACTGCATGGAGAATGTTGAGAGGGCGCATTGTCCTACATAATAACCAGCCACTTCAAATGGAAACTGATCAGTTTGTTTTCAACTGATAAGCTTTCATAAAAGCGGGCTTTGGTAAACTGACATGGATCCATGTGATGGTATCATGGAAGGTGTTAATGGGACATATTTGATTCAGGCACATTACAGTGTTGGAACATTTTTTTAGTTATCACTTTTGGGTACATCTCGTTCAGCAGCCCCTTCATTATACACATTCTGTTGTGACATTTCACTGAGCAGCTCCTTCTTTATGCACTTCCTGTTGTGACATCTCACAGAGCAGCTCCTTCTTTATGCACTTCCTGTTGTGACATCTCACAGAGCAGCTCCTTCTTTATGCACTTCCTGTTGTGACATCTCACAGAGTAGCTCCTTCTTTATGCACTTCCTGTTGTGACATCTCACAGAGCAGCTCCTTCTTTATGCACTTCCTGTTGTGACATCTCACAGAGCAGCTCCTTCTTTATGCACTTCCTGTTGTGACATCTCACAGAGCAGCTCCTTCTTTATGCACTTCCTGTTGTGCTACCTATTCATGTTCTCCTGGGAAAATGTTTGTTGATACTCTTTTAGGTAAAGCTGGAAACTGTCACTGTGAGGCTGGTGAATCCAGGCACACCAATGTAGAATATTAGCAATATTGTCATGTATTATGATACCATTCACTGAGGGTTCTTAGTTGTCTTGTTTTCATGTGGGAGGGTGCAGTATTTCTAACAACTATGGCCACAGTTTATTTTTTATTTTCTGCACAGTGAAGAGTTTATACTTGGATTATACTTGGATCCTGGCAGCTGTTAAATTATGCAGAGCATCAGTAGGTACATACAGCTGCCAAAACAAGCAAATTAATTGCATGTCAGTTTAATTTATGCATTGAAATAGTATGCATGTGATGTATAGCTCTTTTGTTTACAATAGCCCTTAGGTGCAGTAGTGCTGTAGTGTTTGGTGCCAGAAACACAACATTCACACGGTACTGTAACCACTTTACATGGGTGTGCAATATGATATCATCAGGAATTAAAATGCACTTCTTGGGCAGAATATGACTTGTCCAACAGCATGAGCTGAGGTATAAATTAGTGGTGAACCATTTCTGTCAGATACTGCTGCTAGCCATCTCGGTTATCACATAAATGTACTAAACGATTGGGAGGAATGGAACATTAATGTTTTTAAAGCATGTGGATTTTGGGATTTCCCAATAATCAAATGCTTTAATTCTGTGCCTAGTGGATGCATGTAAATAAAGTAGTAATGACAGCCCTTGTTTGCAACTGTTCTAGCCAGGGGCACTTTTTTCCTGCTTGGTGAGGAAACATTTATTATGTAACCTAAATCATAAAAGCACAGTACAGTTTGATGGGGGGCGTATGCTTGACAAATATTGGAAATATGTCTTCAAAAGCACTTCTCTGTAGACTGTCATATTCTTCTGTGTCTTTGCTACCATCTATGGATTCAGCCTAGGTTAGCACAAAAATGAAAATGTTTTAGGGGATTTCTTAAGCATTCATTTATTTGCCATTTATTTTCTGATATGTGGGCTGCTTAATAAAAGGATTTGCATTTACACTGCTGTACAAACTCCGTAATTTTAGGGTTTTTTTCTACATCTCCATGTTTCTCTTGGATTTTCTTTTCTTTTCTTTTTCCTGCAGCTGAGCCATATTTACATCTTGTTTCTTCTTAACCCAGTCTGAAATGGTTGAGATGATAACGTTTTAGTCTTACAAACCAAGTCTCCATTCTTTGTTTTACGTACAATCGCAAGTTTGTCTGATAAAGTTAATGAATTGTGTTTCTACTTCATAGCCATACTGTAAAGCTAAAGCAAGCCGAGGGAATTGCTGCTAAATTTTAACTGCCACTTCTTTCATACATTGATTTATTTTCATATATGGAATGGCGTCTGCATGTTATTGTTCAAAATACTATGGAATGAAAGCCATGCAGTGCAGTTGCTATTTCTGTTTAGTAGCAGCATTGCTTTATATATCAAACCAAGAAGATATAAAAATGCTTTATCAAGAAAGTTATAGCTGCTTATGCTGGTGTTTGTTGTTTGATTCACAGGTGCTTTGCCTCCTTGTACTACCTAACTAATGTGTGCTAACCCTAACCCTAAACCTAGTCCCACATCTTACCTTAGGAAAAACTCTTTCCATAACACTACTACTACACATGACAGTCGGACACACACCACACACCTCAACACTTGCGCAACATTACATCTAGCCATATACCCAGTCATTACAGTAGCCCTGACTCACAACACAGGCACAAGCTTCCACCCCAAATGCTAAAACTTTTGAAACATCTGAAAGTTTCAGCATTAACATCCAGCTAAAACAAAACACAACATATATCCCCTTACCTAGCCCTTACTCTAAACTAACCTACTTAAATTCACATGTACACTTCCATCTCCAAACCCACATTAACCTTCAGATATCCATCTTCTCACTGCAAACATCAGCAGCTCTACATCAAACCTGCATTTGATGACAAGTGCATCCGTTAAATTGGGTACAGACTTCATTTTGTTAACAAAATAAACATTTGACAAAGTGTAGGTAATCTCAAATAATATGTTCAGTTCTTTGTTGAAGACACAGATGTACATGTTTGCATTCATGAGGCGTTTGAGTTAGCACAAGCAGATGCACAAAGGGTGATCTGCAGACTGCATTGCAGTATGCTCAATGTATCATGGAAGCATTAACAAGTTAATGAGCCACAATTCCACTTGTTTAGGGAGTAATTCATGATTTGACAAACATATCAACCTCGACAAAAAGTAATTAAGTACAATAGTCACACAGAGTAGCAACGAAAACAATCATAGATTGTCTAAATAAAAGCTGCATCCATTTTTGACCCCAAACAAACAAAAACAGGTAAAGCGTGCCATAAAAAAGTATTTCTCTATAGCTTACCCTTGTCTGAGAAAGCTATTCCAGTAAAGATATATTTTAAGTTGTACAGAGCTGCCTTTGGTGAAGTGGCTATTTCTGTTGGCATCATTTGCCCTACACTTCCACTGTGCTGCCATGGCTGGTATTTTACATTACATTCCTGTTCGGCTAAACAGGCTTATGATGTTTTATGTTACACTTCAATTTGACTGCAAAGGCTACTGACCTAGTTATTAGCGCTCTTTTTTCAGTTGCACATAGAAGAGTACTCCTGTATTCTTCTGACATCATATTTATAATCCCCATTTCTGACAAATTAAATGAACTGGCCAAAGTACACAGTTCACATGGAGTAGACAAAAACTATCAGGGAGGATACCTTCTGCCCATAGGTGGTCCCTCTCCTTTTCTGCTGGGTTTATTACTCACCCCTTTGGGCATTATACCCAGATGAACTGAAGCTTCACTATCAACAAAGTCAGTAGTTTGTCCTAGCTCAGAGTTCTTCATGTGTGAATCACATTATGCTTGCTGTTACATCAGCACTAAAGGCCATCTGCTGCCCTGCATAAAGATGCTCAGATATGTACTACCTTCAGCATCACTGGGTCAGTTTCCTCTGATTCTGATAGTTTCCATGGGATCTTCCTAATTTACCAATTTATTGCATTACATCCTACCGTAAACAACAGAAGTTTCAGTTTGTGCTTCTTCTGTGCATTCTTCACTCAGTCTTCATAGAGCCCCTTTTGGATCAAACAGTGTACATACTGGTCTTCTTCACAACTGGTTCTGTTCTAGCTCCTACTGGGAGGAGTCTGCAATCCAGAGAGAGCAAGTGCCAGGTGTAATGTTTTGCCTTTTAATTTACAATTTCTAATATTAGCTTTTAAAGCACATAACCATGTAAATGGCATTACCTTTACAAATCATCAGGCTCATCACCATTTCTATTGCACATGATTTTAAATATGAATGAAAAATGCAATCAGAATAAAAAATTTCAGCAAAATGCTTTGGAATTCTTGTTATTACCAGACTGGAAAGCAAGATAAATTATGTTGATAGCATAGTGATGTATATATTTCATTACATTCAACTTACTTTATAAAACTTTTAGTTTACCACAAAAATTATAACTATGCCTTTACCACGTAAATGGTAAAATTTTCCTTGACTAGTACATGATGAACCACAAGCATCGTGTGGCATTTTTCATAGCATCATAACAAGATTTGCACCATAATAATAATAATACGGAAATATGCAAAAGAAGGCAGCCAGTGC
>NC_056746.1:918324147-918334147 GCF_019279795.1 Protopterus annectens | reverse complement strand
CTAAAAACCTGAAAAGTGCAATAGTTAGATTTTTGTTAGCAGATGTTAGTAAATTAATTTTAGCATCATGACTTTCCCTGTTAATCTGAGCTACTTGCTTAGCCATGTGGTTCATTCCAAATTGTAGTTATCTCATTTCAACAGTTGTAATCGCACTGATATCACAGTAGTAGCGGTATGTGTCCCATCGCTACTTGTATTATAAGTTTTTATTTTACAGCACAATTGTATGTTCACTTGCCAGTTTTATATGTGTTATATCTTCTCCCTAATGTTTAATTTTATTTTATCTTACTGCAGTTGTAATTATTATACTGTCTGACTACCTCCAGCTCTGTTTTCATCCTCAGTACATTGTAATTATCTAACATTTTATTCAAGTTTGCCCTCTAACTCCCTAATCTGCATCTCTTTTTATTTTTATTTTACAGTTGCCCTAATGCAGAAAACACAAGTGTCACTCTCCCCACTACTGGATCGGCTGCATGTGTTTTTCATTCTAACTCCTGGGGCGAGTCTCAAGTAACAGGTTTTGGCTTGATTCTTAAGTTGGCTCAACATGCATGGTCCCCACTAAACTGTGGGACTTTAAGATTAACATATCTTATGCTATTTGTTAATGGCCTCTTATTGAGGGCCTTCATTTAAAACATGTACTAACAGGATCACAATAGCTTTCCCCTTCTCCTCTCCTACCGTATATCCCTCCTTGTAGTCTCTCTTATCAGTATTTGGCTCATTAAACTTTATACCCAACTACTGCATTTTTGCAAGGGAATCCAGCTGAAACCAGCAGCACTAGGTTTCAAGTACTGCAAACTCCCATGCCATTCTTTACTGTTTTAGTGCCATGCAAATCTCTGGTGGCTTTCTTAGTTAACAAATTGTATAAAGCTGGCACTGATCTGTAGAACAGATAGTTTTTTGCTGTTTTGTTTGCTCCTTGTGGGTCAACCTGCTTCATTTGCCATTGCTGTGCTCAGGCTCACTCATTTCACCTATCCTACCCCCAATTTCCACCCACTCCCATACACCCTAAATCTATACACTAACCAATATTGTTTTTCTCCTCCCCTTCCTGTAAAAGCCTTCCTATAAAATCTCTCTCACTTCCACCTAAACACACCCCCCAAATGCTCACTCATGCTGATCGAATTACAACTTTAAATTCCACTCACCAGTCGGTACCTGCCACAGCACTATACCCTATTACTCTAAAGAATAAACTCTGTACTTCCCATTTCCTACTTTTCCAATGAACTTTCTCTCAATTTCTCAAACCCTTCCCCACCTCATATTACACACCTGTTCCATTCTCACACTAGACACACCTGTCTGCTCTCCTCCAACTTCACACTCTACCTTACCTGCTCTTCTCTACTTATCCTCCCTCAAATTCTCACCTTTCTTACTGTCCTACCCACCTTTTAACATGCTGTCTTTCTCACAGCACCTCTATTTCTCCTTCTCTCACACCTATCCTCCTATCATATTAAATTATCACCCTTACACTATCCTCCTACTCAAGCTCACCATCTTACACACTTTCAAACTCCCCACAATCACATAATTAATGACACTAACCCACTCTTACTCAAGATCAAACTAGCTCTCCAAGCATTTCACACCTTTAAAACTAAGTATAAATACCTCTCTTACTGCTGTAAGATTCCAACTCTCACACACTTCAACAAAACTTTACTCTCATCTGGAGATATTCACCCTAACCCAGGTCACCTCTCCAGTTCCTGTCCTGTCACCCTCTCCCACCTTACTCTTATCCCAATTACCACTCCAAGTGCTTGAGATTATACTTCCTGAACATACACAACATCCATAAGGTCAGTGAATTCCACTCTTGGATTTGTCAGTATTCCTCTGAAATAATAACTGTCACTGAAACTTGTCTCAAACCACACAACACTGAAAAAGAAATCCTACCCATTGGTTACAACATCTTCTGCCTTGACAGGGTCCACAAAAAAGAGGAGGTGTTGCTATACCTTACTCTAACCAACTCAAATTTTTCCCTCTAGCAATCATACTCCCCAACTTTCACCTCAATGAACTTGTAATGGTAAACTGCAGACTCAGTAATCATAAGAAACTTACAATTGCTTCTAATCCCATCTCCCCAGGCAACAATATTCTTCTACTTGAACAGGTTCCCCCTTGGATCACTGACTCCATACCTAATGAAACTGTCATACTATGTGATGTCAACATTGACTGGAAAACCCAAACCACTGACTTCCCCAACTCTAGCATAAACCTTCATGGCTTCTTACAACTTATCTCAACCCCTACCCATTTCAGCAAGACTTCTATATCAAGACCCATACTGGACTGGATTCTTTTCTCCAGTCCAAACCTCTAGCACAACCCCATAACATTATCTGATGCACTAAGTGACCATTTTCTCACATGTATCCAAAGATACTCCCTAAAACACTTTAGACCTTACAAATACAAACACTGTTGAAAGCTCTCTAACTTTAACCATGAGGTGTTCAATGACAGACTCTCATCCATTAACTGGTCCTTCCTCTTACACTTAACCCTAGATGACACCATTCACAAATGCAGCAACATTTTCCTAGAAATCCTTAACACCTTTGCACTCCCTAGGAAAATAAGAGTAAAATCTCTATTTGCACGTTGGGTTACACAATCCCATATGCTCTCTAATGCTTAAAGGAGACAATGCCTGTTAAAATTGGCAAAAATCTAAATCCCCCATACACCATCAAAACTACAAAGAACTCCAAAGCCTCATTAAAAAACATCTAATTAGTGACAAGAAAAACTTCTTCAAAAGCCTCAATCTAGCCATCACAGGAATCCTAAAATTTTTTGGAACACTATTAACAACATTCTTTTTCTGGTAGACCTACTACAACTAAACCTTGCTCTAAGAACTCAGCCCTTGAAACCACCACCATTCTTAACTCTTATTTCATTGATTCCATCAGCAAATTAACACAATGGAAACATCTCTAACCTCCCTAATCCCCCCCACTGACCACAACACTACCTTCTTACTCAATGCTGTTACCACAGCCTCCATAGAAACTCTGCTCAGCAAACAAAAGCCACACTCTTCCTCAGCTGATAAATATCCACCCTATTTTCTAAAGCTTGCAGCCACTTCTATAGCCTACCCTGTCTCTACCCTAATTAATCGATCAATCCAGGAGTCTAACATCCCTGCTGGGAAACTATTCCACACAATACCAGTCCACAAGGGAGGACACTCTATTGACCTCTCCGACTACTGGCCCATAGCTATTCTGCCCCTCCCTCAAAAATACTAGAAAAATGTATACATAGGCAACTTGTGGACTATCTTATTCAGAAAAACGTATTCACTCCTACCCAACACGTTTTCCGCCCTAGCCACAGCACAATTGCTGCTCTTATTTCCTTCATACAAACTATCTCACAAGCTAGAGATGATAACAAACTTGTCTCCTGTCTATTTTTAGACTTTCCAAAGCCTTTGACACTGTCTCCCACCCCAAGCTCCTTTCCAAATTGCTCATTCTCAGTCTCTCTTATCCCACTCTCAAATGGTTGGTTCTCAAGCTACCTCACCAATAGAAAGCAGTCTGTCAAGTGTCACTCTTCCTTCTCACCCTTCCTCCCTGTTAATACAGGAGTACCTCAAGGCTCCATTCTTGGTCTGCTACTATTTAATATTTTCACAAACAGTCTACACACTTCCTTCTCTCACTCTTCTCTTATACAATATGCAGGTGATTCCACTATCTTCTCTACCTTGGATAGTCTCTCAGACCTCCACTCAATAATTCAAAATTCCTTCAACTCTATCGAAAATTGGTTAACCAATAATCAATTCATTCTCAGTCCAAAAAAATCAAATGTGCTATTTCTTCCTAAATCTCTTTTTTACCTCAAACCATCATTTACTATCACATTCACACCACTCAAAAACACTGCCATTAACCTTGAAAAACATACCAAGCTACTAGGTGCAGTCATCAGTGATCAACTTAAATTCGATCTGCACATCCATTACAGTAGTAAGAAGACACATCAAAAACTGAACTTACTTTACAGATATAAAAAATTCCTCACCAATGACACTTGACTCTCCCTTGCTTATGCTTACCTTCTTCCTAGTCTTCTTTATGCTCCACCAATCCAGACCAACCTACAGTCCTCGCTAAAGACTAAAACTGAACTCGCTAACAACAGAATTGCTAGGTTTGCTGCAAATCAACCCTACATTTTTCACCATTGCCTATCTCTCAAAACACTAAAATGGCTCAAATTTCCCTACCAGCTCGTACTATCCCAACTGCTCCTTACTCAGTCCATCCTCAAAAACCTTCCTCCTGCTCTGCCATTTCCTCCCTCATCTCACTACATACACCTAACCTCTCTCTATGAAGCTCTGAACTATCCCTCTTAGAAATCTACAAACCCGAAAGAACAAACTGCCAAAACTTATATAGATACTCAGTTGCCGCAGCTTGGAATAAACTTCCACTGAACATTAGAACGTTACCCAATACTAACGCCTTCAAAAAAGCTTTAAAGAAAACACATTTAAACTTTTGGATCTGCTTTTGCCAAATCACAACCTAACTTTCTCCCCACCCTTCACCTCCCTCTCCTATGTCATTTCTATTCTGCGAGAACAGCTCTCCCTAACTTTCTACTGTTTAATCTACTTCACTTTTTTCCTGAGCCTACTAATCATTGTACTCTGCATCTAAATTCAATATGTAACTAAAATCACAACTATGGACTGTTTTCATTTTCTCATTACCTGCTGACTCATAGATCTGATAGATGTAATCCTGATATTTCCTTTTTAACCTGTGTAACCACCTTATAAGAATTGCTTTGTATTTTAGCAATGTGTAATATCTACTTTAACCTGCATTTAAAAATGTGTTGTTTTGTATCTTTTCTCTCCAGGCCTTCACTGAAAATGGGCCTTGGCCCAGTCTGACATACCTGGTTAACAAATGTCAAATAAAAATACATGCGTGATGCCCCTGCACTGGCTCATTAATCAAGAAGCCTCAATCCTCACCACTAGCAACATCTAGGGGATGTACACACTGGGAGGACGACAAGTGCACACACACACAGTAAAGTGCAATTTCTCTTAAGACTACAGAGAGACCACAGTCAGTCTGGGGCTGGTTTCTCCCTCTTTCTCCAGGTCCCCAGTAAGACTCCCCACTGGCACAGCTATAGGGCTGAGATCTCAGCCGAGTGGCCAAGCTAAGACCTCAGGAACCCTCTCTGTCCTACCAGTGCTTTGTGTCCCTACCCATGTAAGTGAGACACACACACACACACACACACACACACACACACACACACACACACACACTTTGAGATTTGATTGATATACAAATACACACACACACACACAAACACACACACACACACACACACACACACACACACACACACAGCTGGGAAAGGCTGGCACAGGTTTACTAGCTGTGACCCCTTTTGCCCAGACTACAAGGTAGTTCCAGCTACCACCAGCCACCCTTATCAGCTACTAAGGGCCTTACAAAGGGTGTCCAATCCTGCTGGGTAATGTTACTATTAATCCAAATGGTATTCTGACCAAGACTTGCAAGGCTATTTAGGAGTGGCCTATACACTGTCACCAATTGCATATACCATTACTCTCATAACATAAATATGTCACACAAATATCATCCACAAAGATAGGTTCAAATACATTTAATAATAAATAATAAGAGAACAGGACAATACTCAGGCAATAAACACAGTAAATTCAGAATTCAAAATCACAGTAAAATATTTTAAAACAGCATTGCTGGACAGTCTCAAATAAATACAGAAAACATCTAAACTAATCTTTACTATATTCCTATCTATATCTAAGAGAGAGATACTATGGCCTAAATCTTACTTACAGAACAAAGCAAGTGCAGATGGTGATGATGATGAGTGGATGTCCTTGCTAGGTCCAACGCAAATTACAAAATGCACAGTTTCTCTCTGAGAGAATTCCCAAATTAATATCAAATATTACTGCTGGGCCAGCTTGGATGACATCACTCTTTGTCACCTGACTTCAGTCCCCAAGCTAAACAGAAATTAAACAGAATTTAACGTCTTTGTGTGAAGAAAACATATCTCTCAGATGTTTGCAAATCTTGGAAGTCGTAAAGCAATAAAACACAAAACAATGCAGAAGGCACCCTAGTTCTAAATATCCTGTCTCCTTGCTGCATCAAAACTAACTTTTATAACACAATTGTAAAACAATTTAATTTCAACTTATTTTCTTGAAGTTTTGCAAGTTAACTCTGTATGTTCCAGTTTCTACTAATAAAACATACATTTGCACAGGTATACACTTTATATACATTTCTGTCCTTTTCCAGTAGGGTACTCTGTGGACACATCCTTGAATCTCAGGATTGTACAAACCTTGCTCAACACACACTTCTGTACCAGTAGTTTAATATATACATAACATATACTTCTGTATAAATCATATCAATATTCACACATGACAGAATTATTTACAAAACTCCAGATAGCTGGGCTGGCAATATTTACCTGTATCACAACATGCCCAACAAATAACCAGTTAAGTACTTTCATCCATCATTAAAAAGGACATCGTCCAAACTAGCTAAAATATATGCCAAGATGTTTAAATACTACATTTAAATGATGCACATCATGAATAATTTGCTGACACTTAAAAAATTAAAGAGACAACATATATATAAATATGTATAAATAAATATATATATATATATATATATATATATATATATATATATATATGTAGGACACTCCTTCGAACAATTTTCACCGAAACATAAATGGGCAAGCTCAAATTCATGAAAGTGTATTTTATCGAAAATGCACTTTCAAACAGTTATTTGCATGTAGGTTTAGTTGTACATCAACATGTGGTGTAGATTGTACAACTAAACAAACTGTTGCTTAGATCGTGGTACAGTGGGGATAAGGAGATATTCCCTTTTCCCCACTGTAGTACGATCTTGGAGTGACAATATTAAAGTAGGGGGGTGCAGGGGGGCTTGCCCCCTGCGTAAACATGAGTAGTCTTTTATTTTTTAGTATTTTTTTTTTTTTTTTTTTTTTTTTGCGAAAACAAATTTTCAATAAATGCACTTTTGTAAAAGTGTGGTCGGTGGTTTACGTTTCAGTGAAATGTGTGTTCGATGGACAGTCCTAGATATATATATATATATATATATATATATATATATATATATATATATATTTATGCATATACATAATAATAAAATACGTGACAATATGGTAATTTATTAAACATAATATATTAGTTTAAAAGCATACTTTATATATATGGATCTACTTCAGAAGATCAACTCAACAGAAACTCAAATGTCACATGGTCGAGACTATATGATTGACTTTCCGAAAACATGAACAACAGAAAACAAAAAAAAGTATTTATTTATTTATTGGCATTTATTTATTGACATTTAATTACCGAGAAAGTCTTTCTGGGAAGAGTCCATTTTCAGCAGAAGCACGGGGAGAAAATGCTCCAAATTATTACAAAACATTTTAAGAACAATAATTTTACAATCTTCAAAAATAAGACAAAAACACCTGCAGATTAAATAATTATAACAAATTAGACATAATATAAAAATATTGGTTAAGAATCTATGCAAGGTATATGACAATCATTTAATATTTTGAGAAATTTTAGACATTTTGTATAGAAACTAAAGGCAAGTTAGTCTAATAGAAATAGGAATTGCAATATGAAGTGAGGGAAAAACAGGCTTGTGGTATATTTACACAGAAAGTCAGGGAAGAGAATTAGACAGTAGTAAGGAATTAAGTGAAGAAGGGAGAGTAAGGAGGTATAAGGAATGAAAAGGTACTAGTTCACATTTAGGGATATAGTTTATCCTGGTTTGGGGTAAGAACAGAGACAGATTTTAGCTGGAAAGTCTTTCAAAGTGGTTTTGAAAGATAGAAGGGAAGGTATAGGCCTGATGGATACAGGTAAGGCATTCAAGGACTTAGCAACCTTGTACAAGTACAGGCAATGCCCAGCAGATTTGCTAGATTTGTAGACAGACAACACTTTTTGGTCACTGGGAACACAGTTGCGTAGAATGTTTTTTAGTGCTGGACAGGCAGATGGATGCTGCATAATTTTGTAGCTGTGTATATGTTAGCTGATGTGTCAGTTCTAACCAATTTAGGTATTTCAATGCTATAAAGTGGTAGGTTCTGAAAGGGGTATGTGCTGCTAATTTAGCAACTTTGTTATTATACCATTGATCAAGTTTTAATTTTTATGAAGCCTGAAGGTTAATAAGGATAGGAGTGCCATAAAGAAGAGTGGGGAGTTAATAATTAGTGGCAAGTGTAGTTTTAGTTGCATCTGTGAGAAAGTTTTTGGCTCTGTAAAGCATCCGTAGTTTTTGATGAGGTAAATATATATATATATATATATATATATATATATATATATATATATATATATATATATATATATATATATATATATATATATATATATATATACACACACACATATATATATATATATATATATATATATATATATATATATATACATATACCAACTCCAAGATCACACTACAGTGGGGAAAAGGGTAAATTGTAAATTCCCAGTCCCCACTGTACTTTAATCTCTATTCAAAAGCTAAGACATTTCAGAAAGTCAATCATATGGTCTCAACCATATGACATTCGACTTTCCGTTGACTCAATCTTCTGACATATATATATATATATATATATATATATATATATATATATATATATATACACACACATATATATATATATATATATATATATATATATATATATATATATATATATATATATATATATATATATATATATATATATATATATATATATATAAAAGGTCAATGTAACAACAAATCTGTATTTGTTCAAAGTTTGGCTGCTCTCATTTTCAGCAAAGGGACTATACTCACAGTCCTGTTAATCCCTGGTGGATCTAAACAGAAATAGAGTTGCCATAATAGCTCCTTATATTCCAAATAAGTTTTCCAAGTGCCCCCAGTAGGATCTTGATGCACAACTTCTAAATTTCTGAAAGAAAAAGTATTAAAATTATTACATACCAACGAATATTGGTATAAAGCATTCTTCACATGGCATATGTGTTCATAGATCCTCTTCCTAAGAGGACGTTCAGTTTTGCCCAGATAAAAGGTGGAAAATATCAAACATTTAACTAGGTATTCTAAATTATTTGTGAACCAGTTACCATACTGGAAAGTAACTTTACTGTTAGAATAGTTCTCTAAATTACAAAAATCAGTCTCACAAAATTGCATTGACTACATGCTCTACGTTTTTGAGTGCCTATTTTTGGAGGACCATTAGCTCTATTCCTTCCTTCACATTCAAAAAGTTTCTTAAAATCATTAGTTACCTTGAAAACAAATTGTGGTCTACCTCGTAGATTGTTATAAATAGCGTTATTCCTTCTAAAAATTTCCAAATAGCACTCATAATCTCTTTAAATTTGTTAATATTACTACTATATGACAAAACCATAGGAGTACTGTAAAACTTTTAGACATAATAGGTTTGAATTCACAGGTAACAACATCCGTACATTTATCTAAAATGGGAAAATACTGTGAATTTCTGTGTTCAGTGACATACTGGAAAGCTTTGTTAATCTAACTGAGGGGATAACCCCTGTCTACCAGGATGTCATTAACATTACGTAACTGCACCAGAAAAGTGGATTCACTGCAAATCATACGTGATAACCTAGTAGCTGGTCATGTGACTAAACTAATGTTTTGATGATAGGGGTAAGAACTATTAAAATGGAGATCAGAGTTACTAAATGTCAGCTTCCTATATAGATGAAGAGAACTAACCATTTTCAATGGAAATCTTAACAGCAAAACAATGAATGGCATTACTGTTGACAGTA
>NC_056746.1:918256647-918319147 GCF_019279795.1 Protopterus annectens | reverse complement strand
CACTAAAAAAGATTTGGCAAGGGACCAAGAATCAATAGTGTGGAACATATCAAGCAAGCTTTTAACGGAAGAAGAAAAGTTTGTCTTGGAGAAGGGTTTAACGTTTATTCCCTCTAGTAGAAGCGATATCACAAATAGCATTATTGATTTGAAAATGTTTATACGAAACCTCCAAGTGAAGGTTGATTTTCGCAATAGCACTAGTTTACCCCATCCGCTTCGAAAACCAAGCACTTACATTCCATGCAACCACCCACTCATCGAGGCTTATTCCAAACTGGTTGAGCAAGGATTATATGAAAATGATGCAAATAATAGAAAAAAGAGATGGTTTGGCAACCTGAAACCAGTACAAAGGAAAGCACTTAATGGCTTGAAATGTGATAGGACCATTATGATAAGACCAGCCGATAAAGGTGGTCCTGTAGTTATCATGGACATGCAGTTTTATATTGATAAAATGTGCAATATGCTGGATGATTCTGTTTTTATTTGAAGATCAATGATAGTAGAGTGAATAGGATCATATCAGATGTTTCTAGTAGATGAAATGTTATGTTGAATGAGGGTAAGATTAATCAAGAATTATTCACATACCTTGTAGTGGGACATCCAGCGATACCCATCATACAGGGAATACCCAAGATTCACAAAAATGGTTTGGATCCACCTATGAGGCCAATTGTTGCAGGGAAGGGCTGGATCACCGAGCCGATTTCCATCTATTTAGAGTCCTTATTAAGACCTATAGTGGACAAGTACACACACATACTGAAAGATACTAAACAATTCCTAATTAAACTATATGAGAACACCTCGGTGAGTGATGGTTTCCAACATAAATTGTTTGTGACACTTGATGTCAACTCTCTTTTTACTGTTATTCCTAATCATGAGGGACTCAATAGCATAAGTAGGATTCTTACTAGAGATGGCACATTTTCAAGGAAGAATAGAAGTCATCACGGAATTGATGGAAATTGTATTAACAAATAATATTTTCTTGTTTAATGGTCAAGTATATCTTCAGAGGGATGGCGTAGCTATGGGCACTTCTTGTGCCAATAGCTACGCCAACCTTGTTATAGCCTACTGGGAAATTTCTTCTCTATTTCAGATGGAGGAATTTAGTCAGAATGTTTCATTCTACACTAGGTTTGTAGATGACCTCTTCCTTATTTGGAAAGGTGATGAAGAACAATTGAGGTCTTTCTATGATAAAATAAACCAAGACACCAGTTTTCTAAGATTTTCTATGGTTAATTCCAAAGATGTCATACCCTATTTGGACGTATATGTTGAACAACTACCAAATGGTATACTTAACAGTGGAGTTTTTAAAGGATTGCTATAGAAATAACTTTCTCCATCAAGTAGCATGCATCCTAAACATGTCTTTGGTAACATCGTCAAAAGTCAAGCCATGAGGGTATCTAGGCTGTTTTCTGAAGACTCAAGCTTCAAAACAGGTATAGAAGACTTGAGGAATAAATTTATAGACAGGTCTTACACGGTAACAGAAGTTGATGCTACTTTAGGTATCATAGGTGAATTGAGAGAAGGTAGGGCTTTTCCCTACTTCTCTAGTAAACGAGATGATAGTAACATCATCAAAACTAGCAGTGGAGTTATCAGAATACCGATACATTTTACACAAGATGTAAATAGTATTGAAAGCATATATCGAAAACATTGGGACATCTTGTTAACAGATCCAGTTATTTCTGAGATATTGGGCTAAGAACCAAAATTTACATATAAAAATAAGTTGAATTTACACAGAATGTTATGTGGTCCGAATAGGTTTCACATAAATACAACTAGTAATCATAAAATGACTAGAAAATGTCAAAAATGCAATTATTGCAAATTCATTAAAGAAACTGATAAATTCAATCATCCTACTACAGGACAAGAATTTCATTTCACAGTTTCTGCCACTTGTGAGACCTGCCATGTGGTGTGCCTGGCAACCTGTGTACACTGCCCTGCGTTTTATGTAGGGAAGACGGACAGAAAGTTTAAAGACAGAATTAGGGAACACCTATATAAAATCAAAGTGACATGTTCTTCAAATGCTCTGTCTAGGCATGTACTTAATACATCCACCCAACATAGCTTTTTGTTTCAAGTAATTCAAAACAATGTTCCATCTCGTAGAAGAGGAGATATTTTTAACACCACGGAACAGATAGAGGCCAAATGGATCATCAGGCTTAGGGCTGATTTGCATCCAGGCCTCAATGACAGAGTCTCCATCAAACCTATACTCAAAGCTAGGAAATTTCATTGAAGCTTTTCACCCCTTTGCCACCCTGTATTAACTTCTGGCTGGTTTTACTTCCACTTTTATAACATTTTATACATCACATTTTTCCATTTTTCTCCATCGTTGTCTCTGTTATTTTACTCTGCAGGCTTATTAGGGGCCAATTGTTGTGAAAGATGCTGATATACCATGTGTTCCTTTTTCATCCAGCACACACATTTCACCTGATTTTGCACATTCAGTCTCATACATATTTTTTATATTTTTATGTTTATAATACCAGCTGTATTAACATCTCTGCGTGTGCACATGTCTGATCTGAATTATTTATGCTGTTACAGATATTATGATATTTAGAAGCACACGCTGTACAAATTTTAGATGTAGTCTTTTGAATGATTATTTGTGTGCATTTATAATTATGCTAAATAGCTCATGTGTAGATATTAATATCTTTATTAATTTGATCCCTATTTTAAGCATGTATTTATACATACAAGTGTCTCAAATGGGATTGTATTGTTCATTAAATATGCGTGCCATTTTTGTTACTAGCATGCATATAAGTAGCAGTATTTATAGGAAAATAGTATGTAATTTTGAAACACTTTATTTGCTGCAGATTGTCTATGAGATGGTTACATAGATATTCAAAATATTTTAAAACATTTTGAATGTTAAATGCAGCAGCAGTTAAAGCAGGGTAAAATGTTATTTCAGAATATGTCTACAAAATGTCTGCATACATATTTTAAATATTTTAAATAATTTAAAACTTTTTTAAAATATTTTATAATATTTTATACGTAGTAGGATGTCGCATCAGAGTTGTTTGTAGCGTTTTACTACAAAAGTGATGTCACTTTAAATATTTTATGTATAACAGGATGTGACATCAGAGTTGACTTCAGTATGTTCAAACAGGATGTGACATCAGTAGTTGACTTTAGCATTTTGCTATAAAAGGGATGCTAGTATGTTTGTTTGTTAGTGGCCTGATGAAGATTCGTTGAAAGCGCTAGCCCTGTGTTTTAATTATTCTAATAAACATGGTTTCTACTGGACGCTTGGATTTATTTTTACATGCTGGCTGCGTATTTTTTCTACAAGCTATTGCCCAGTGGATGAGTAGGTTCGAATGAACACTCTATGGTGATTTTGACTCTTGTTTATTGGATTAAGAGTTCGCAAAGTAAAGCAGTTTACAGTTTACAGCTTCGTTTCTCTTTGTGGAACATTTGGTTACCTTCTGTGACTGACTTGAACTGAACACAGCAAGTATACTTCCCACTATTTAAGCCTGTTTTTTTGTTGTACTTCTGTGTGTATTTATAGTTTAGGGTTAGAGTAAGGGCTATCTATGGTCAGTGATAGAGTGCGATATCTGTGTGTAGGAAGTGAATATGTGTGTGTGTGTGTGTGTGTGTGTGTGTGTGTGTGTGTGTGTGTGTGTGTGTGTGTGTGTGTGTGTAAGGCGTGTGCGTGTGTGTGTGTGTGTGTGTGTGTGTGTGTGTGTGTGTATTTATAGTTTAGGGTTAGAGTAAGGGCTATCTATGGTCAGTGATAGAGTGCGATATCTGTGTGTAGGAAGTGAATATGTGTGTGTGTGTGTGTGTGTGTGTGTGTGTGTGTGTGTGTGTGTGTGTGTGTGTGTGTGTGTGTGTGTGTGTGTGTGTATTTATAGTTTAGGGTTAGAGTAAGGGCTATCTATGGTCAGTGATAGAGTGCGATATGTGTGTGTGTGTGTGTGTGTGTGTGTGTGTGTGTGTGTGTGTGTGTGTGTGTGTCTGTGTCTGTGTCTGTGTCTGTGTCTGTGTCTGTGTCTGTGTCTGTGTGTGTGTGTGTGTGTGTGTGTGTGTGTTGTGTGTGTGTGTTTTGCTGGCAAGGTTTAGAGCAAGGGTTAGTTAAGGAGATAGATCTAATTCTGTAAGGTTTGCACAATCCATCGCATTTTGTTGATATCTATGCAAAAGTTGCAATTAAGCCTGTAATATGCAAATATTCCTCAGTGTACTTAGAATATCTGGATGCAAATCAGAATTTAGCAGCGACAGCATTGCATTGTCTAGCAGATACAGCAACTCTATAATTCATGAAAAGTGTCTCATAAATCTTAATGTGCATTGGCAGTGCTATGGAAATTCTACAAGCCCAATGCAAGCTGCAGGTCATTTGAAAACAGTACATATCTACAGCAATCCCTCTATTAGGTCTGCAAACAAATACAGATGTCTCCTTAACACATCTTCTAATAAAATACATTAACCAAAAAATACAGATTCCACCAGAAGCTGTAAAATTTCTGAAAAAAATAAATAAATGTGAAGGGCAATCATGTGCACTTTGCCAGGGCTAACAATGGGTATGGGACGTGCGTGGTGAATACATGTAATGCACTGCCCCAAGGAAATAGAAAGATAGAAAAGCAGAAGTGAGCTATGGGGGAAGAAGGGGGAGACAGAAGAGGTATGTTAGAATAGGAAAATCTCAGGGACAGTCAGAAGTGCATGGGCAATATTAATTAATTAATTAATTAATTAATTAATTAATGTATTTATTTATTTATTGGTGGAAATAGGCCCCATTTTTTATTTTTTAAGAACAGAAAGAAAGGTAAAGATAGGGAAAGAGGAGGAGAAGTCCACCACTGCAGGTACATCCATATAACAAATATTACTAGATATGACAGACAAAGGTCAGAAATAAACATTGGGAAAGGTAAGGTACACAGGCAGCACACTCTACAATATGGGTAATAGAAAGTTGACAAACAGGGCGGTGCTGTATACCAGTCATACTGAAATGCAGAAATACTTATGCATGTTATGACATGTTGCAAACTGTGCGGTGTGCGGCAGTCATACTTGGATGTGTATGACTGATGGCAGTTATGTAGTGTAGGGATCATAGTACACATTGAATCGAACATCCAAGTAGTCTGTCAGCAGTGCTAGCCAAGCAACAGCACAGATGAGCAAATGCACCCCATGAAATTCTGGAGAATGCCAGCAGAGGACAGGACAGAACCTCCAACTATGCATTTGAAAAGCAAGCAACCAAGCACAGTGCCAGACAGCAGTGCTGTAGCAGAGCAACAAAGTGGTGGCTCCTTACACAAGTAGGTGTACAGAACCTAAACAGATGTGTAATGCAATGAATATGTCACAGACAAATGCCATGTCAGAAGCAACACACATGTATAGATGTATATGTATGACCTTTACTAGCATACACACATACACCAATGACGTGAAATAATATACATTATGAAATCTACAATTAATGCTATTTAACTAGTTTCAGGTTGTAAACAAAAGGTACAATGAATTACTCTGGGTAATATGTAAAACACAAGTATAACAGGAACAAGGATGTATGCAAGCAATAGTCAGCAACTCATGTGCAAAGATCCTGCATATGTATAATAGCCATAGGTTTGGCACAAGTTGACCTTCTAACAATACAACTATATGATAACAGATGATAATGCAAAGTAAGTGTAACCTATACCATGCATATGTGCAAGTTATATGCCATACCTATAAAGAGGTAAGGGAGGTGAACAACATGAGCCTGCATCAAGGAGGGCATGACAGCAAAGCTAAGTAGGCAAACGATAAAGCAGAACAACACTATGTAAGGGGACACATTGTGAATATATTTCACATGGGCAGACTGCATTTCTGATGGCAATAAACATGGCCATCTAGAAATCACACACACACACAGCATTGGGCAATCATCTAACAGCAACAGGCATAGGTAAACAAGCTAAGAATCTCAGTACCACATACACATAATGCTGTCATGCAAATGCACAACATCATGTGGAATAAATACTTGTGGTGATACATATATCACTGACCATGGGTATGCCTGAGCAAAGGACAGTTCTGTGAACTACAGTACAGCATGAGCATGGATGGATTCAGTGAATGTTCACAGTCACAAGGTACAATGGGGTTTCTCTATTGATCGGAATATGTGCAGAAACATGTACATAAATCAGTGCATATGTACACCAGTTGCCAAAATATGGGCATGTATGTGAATAAGCAATGCATATGGAAATGTAGCAGAGGCAAAAGAAGGCATGCTTTAATGTCACAATATAACTCAGTAATACCACTATGTATACATGAATAATACAGTGGTGGTCAACTGATTCTGTAAAGTAGGACTGGTCATATATAGCAGACACAGTCATATGATACAACATGGCACCATCATCGCCAATACATGCCACACACAAAGCCAGTAAGCCAGTGTGACAGCAGGACAAGCATCATTCAAAGCACAGGAGCAAGGATATGTCCTGCTATTGAATAGATATGGCACAGCAGCTCACAAATCATACTCATCTCACTGCGTTGTTTGTGAAGTATGGGCAAAATGCTGTTTGCAAGTTACTGTCAATCCCACACATGTATACAGTGCAATTCAAGCATCATTAGCAGCATGTTACCTGCAAAATGCATAACTGTGGCATGCAGGGCCACAGTACATTGGCCATAACAACATGCTTCACTGGAAGAATAGGGGTACACACATAAACACATGTAATGAGTACCACACCTGCCCACATGGTGCAATATATGTAGCAAGTGCAGAAACACATGGACATCAGCATGATTACTGCATGTCTAATATGGTAATCTGTGTCATGCACTAGGTTCAATATAATGCTAAATGTCACACGATATCTGCAGTGTACGTTTGACTGTGTATCATATAAGCATGGGAGCATTATGCTTTGCATTCACAAGTGTGACTATACAGTCCAATTGCTTATATGGTAAACATCATGTTGGCAGCAGTACACAAGTGGATCACACAGACATTATGGTCCTGAGGGCCCTCCTTGGGGAGGATGAACATCATGAATGATCTCGCTGGCTATTTTCCTGAATGAGTTATGCATAGCCCATGCCATAGCCTGAAATAAATTCCCCATGAGGTCCTTCATCTGTGTCCAAAAGATGTCAGTCATCACCTCCTGGATCTGGTCCCAAAAATCATCTGCTAGTGGTAGTGTGCAGCATCTCCTCTAGGGTGCAACAGGGATGATGGCATGAGCAGGTACAGGTCCTTCCTCCTCATCATCTCCATCATAGCCATCGTCATCTGAGGACTCAGGCAGTGACCTGGCATGCAATCATGTCTGGCACCTGATGGGTAAGCACCCGTTGGTCCCATGCTCTGTCAAGGCAAATCACAAGACAAGGCAAAAAATAAAGTAAATAACATGCATACTTGCAACCATATGAGTACATAACATACCCGCTGTGACACAATGCATAGGCAGAAAACAGTCAGTATAGCACCTTACAATAAGGTATGCCCTTAGTCAAGTGTATCACCATATGCAATGTAGGTCATCAATGAAAACTATAGCAATGAAAACCACATGTCTATCAGGTCATGTTTCTATGAAAAATATGGGTGTTATGAAACAAACTGATGTGCACATAAAAAATGTAACAGACATGAACTACTATGCCTTCAACATGATTTCTGCATATGATAAGAAAGGTATATCACCACGCATTACAGATGTCATTAAAACCACATTTTCAGATGATATGGCCTAAAAGGATTATGGGTAAGGAGTATAATAAAAACAGCTGTAGCTAGTGGGTGAATAGTCATGCACACAACCCATTCTCTATGACCTATTATTTATAGTTATGGATCAGTTAAATGGAGGCCCATGTCAGGGCCAATACATCCATCACAGAATGTCAACAGGTTACTCCAGGCCATAATATGGCATGCATAAAACAGCTTATTTCTGGAAATCCTGCCATTACCTGGATGATTGTTTACCAGCCATCATTATGCATGACAAACATGTGGACAGCCAGCACACATAGATATTATGACATGAAGACAGGCATGCCATGATATTGTAGCATGCAAGATTAACCTGCAATTAGATTGCAAGACAAGTGATATACACTGCTAGAATGCTATGAAACTGACAACATAAGACAAATACTGTGACCTGTATGGGGTAATACTTGAAACATGCAGACTGTCTAAAATACTATCAGTGTTTCTATGTTTCCTTGTATGGGTGCCTTGCACATTTATGCCAGCGTGTGAATATGTGAATCACACACAACTGTAACCTAGGTGTCTCTGCAAGTATTGTTTCATGTGAGCAGACACCAATTAACATATCTGTATAATGAAGATATAGTGAGTTAACAATTCAGTGGGAAATCTAAAAGCTATATGCAAATAAGATGAGTAATGCAACAGGGCCATTGGCTGACACAGCAACATTAAATCTTTGGAATACAACACAATAACCTAGAAATAATGGACAATCATAAACACAGTGACAGTGTATGACACATAAAACCATAGGTACTGTCTGTGTATTAATGTATTTTAATGTATTGTAGCAATTGCTACGTATGTCACTGCAAAATGCAAACAGTGTAATGCTGATCATTGATTATGTAACAGTCAAGTATAAAAGAAGAACAGGAATAGCTATGTGTACAACTACACCTAAACAGAGAATATAAGTGTGTTGTAACCAAACAATCAACAGTTGTATTGGCAGAAGCACTGCCCATGTTGAACTGAAGTGCATACCAGATATAATCTGTCACCAACTGTCCAAATGCTAAGACAGCAGACACCCATTGAGTATGTAAATAGGCAAGATACTCACAACAAACCAGTCAATGACTACTACACCCAAGCATACAAGTGTACTAACATCTATTGTACAAAAAACCCTATTAACTTGAATTGCAATTACTGTGACAGTTACACATAACTGGCTGTCGTGTAGGTTGTGACATACAGTTCACATTACCTTCAGCAAACATGGCCTGCTCCTAAATCATATGCAAACATATTTTTATGACATACATACTGGCAATCACAGGGATTGTATGACTACTGCAATTACCTTACAAATGCATGATGGGTATTTCATTAATAGTAGTTTGCATGGAAATGCAAACCAAACCAGTCCTCTAACAATGTTCAGATATATTTTAGGTAAAAAAAAATGTGAAAATGTATAAAACATACCTCTTGCCATTCACTGATCCTCCAGCTTGTGCACTCGCTTGATTTATAAAGCTTGATTCCTCGCTTGTTTTTCATCATCTGCAAAAAAAAAGCATTACAGAATCTGCATATTCATTTTTTGTTCTGTTACGTGGGATACTTTTATGCATTGGAAGACTAGCAAACACAGACTGGAGGACCTGAGACTCAAATCTATGACTTTTAGTTATGTTTCCTTTATACCATTACACCTACCTGCCTAGCTCATCAGTCTTGGCTGCAATTGTATAGAGTAACTGTAGTTAAACTAATCAAAGGTATGACTGTGCAGGGATGGAGTAATAGCATTGATCAGGGCTTCCACATTAAAGGATGGTCAGAATGTAACACATAGCTGCTCTTAACAGACATCTACACCAGAATTCCTGGATATCATAGACATTAAAATATAGTTTAGGTAGAAAGGCAGGAAATATCTCACACAGATTTTGTTGTTAAATAAGAAATTACACATGACAAATGCCCCTGATATTCAGGGATGTCCGTGATTTAGAGTCAAACTGTATTTGTCCATCTCACTCCCTCCAAATAACAGTAGGAGAAGGATGGTGAATTGGACCTAATAATGAATGACAGAGGTGTAGAGAACATTCACCCTGCCAATATTATCATATTTCACATTCTTCTATACTGTCACTGTCACACAGTAATAGCAGTAACATGGAAAATAGGTTTCTGATTGTCACTGATTATATCTGAATTCTGCTTTGATTGGTTGGGATCTATGTTCCAGGTATACAGAACTACCCCACTATGGTCAACATCTTAATATAAAACTGTAGTAAAATAGCTGCTGTTGGCAGAAAATTATGGATAATTGAGATATTCATAGAACCGACAAACACTGTAGGTGTAAGCATATACAAAATAGCTGAAAACATCAACAAGCAGGTATCTATACAAGCATTTTCAAAATGTTTATACAGACACACATATCACAATATAATGAAAGATATCCCCTATGTGGATTTCAACCCACAGGTAACTACAATCTATGAACGTTGGCCTTTTGCTTAAGAGGTTGAGGAAATACACAGCACAATGACTTCCTTCTTAACAAACTCACTATTGGATGCACATATCCATATTCCTGCAGATAAAAAAGCAATATGCAACTATTCAACACCTAAATGCTACAGGTGTTCATGCTGCACACAACTGCCAGACAGCATTAAGTTTTACAACACACAATGTATGGTAGACATTTAGACCTGCATTGGTCTTACATTAATGAGTTTGACAAACAGGTATTTAACAATGCTGTTCATTTTGTAAAGTAGAGTTGAATAAGGGCTGTTTGTATGACTCAGTATTCACACATACAGAAGTATACTGTGTGATAGTGTAGGAGTATTGCAGATAATGGAGAAATGCGTAGTCATCAGCGGCCTAGGTTCTATAGGCGTCAGAGATAGACAACCACACTGGATGTGTAAAATAATATACTGTATAAGGTGGAAAACAAACAAGTCTAATCTTCAATATCATGTACATGAAAAACAATATTAAAGTAATAACCACCACGGGAATCGAACCTATAACTACAGGAAGAACAATCACCTTGCCTTCTTGATTATCAAGATGAGATTATTGTCAGAACAGCTAAATAATGAGTTTAAAAGGAATATGTCTGACTTGTGAGTCACAGCTATATCTATGATTTCCTTAAGAATGTACAGGTACACTTAGGATTATGATACTTACTGTAGGCACCTGTGGGCTGTCCCCATACTTCAGCAACCCTCCTGTGAAGATGCTTCATGTCTCTCCAGTGCAGGTTAACATAATGGTGTTGAACCTGCTCTCCAGTCTGGTAGATTCTAGTACAATGTCATTTGCTCCCTCCTATTTCGGTTCAAGATGTCAATCATTGCAAAGTGCCATGGTCTGGTTCTCATACAGTGCTCTACTCCAGCAAAGATGGTCAGCACCTACGTGTTCTTCCCCTCTGTCCAGTTGGGCACCAGACATGTCACTGCAGGTACATCCATATAACAAATATTACTAGATATGACAGACAAAGGTCAGAAATAAACATTGGGAAAGGTAAGGTACACAGGCAGCACACTCTACAATATGGGTAATAGAAAGTTGACAAACAGGGTGGTGCTGTATACCAGTCATACTGAAATGCAGAAATACTTATGCATGTTATGACATGTTGCAAACTGTGCGGTGTGCGGCAGTCATACTTGGATGTGTATGACTGATGGCAGTTATGTAGTGTAGGGATCATAGTACACATTGAATCGAACATCCAAGTAGTCTGTCAGCAGTGCTAGCCAAGCAACAGCACAGATGAGCAAATGCACCCCATGAAATTCTGGAGAATGCCAGCAGAGGACAGGACAGAACCTCCAACTATGCATTTGAAAAGCAAGTAACCAAGCACAGTGCCAGACAGCAGTACTGTAGCAGAGCAACAAAGTGGTGGCTCCTTACACAAGTAGGTGTACAGAACCTAAACAGATGTGTAATGCAATGAATATGTCACAGACAAATGCCATGTCAGAAGCAACACACATGTATATGTATGACCTTTACTAGCATACACACATACACCAATGACGTGAAATAATATACATTATGAAATCTACAATTAATGCTATTTAACTAGTTTCAGGTTGTAAACAAAAAGTACAATGAATTACTCTGGGTAATATGTAAAACACAAGTATAACAGGAACAAGGATGTATGCAAGCAATAGTCAGCAACTCATGTGCAAAGATCCTGCATATGTATAATAGCCATAGGTTTGGCACAAGTTGACCTTCTAACAATACAACTATATGATAACAGATGATAATGCAAAGTAAGTGTAACCTATACCATGCATATGTGCAAGTTATATGCCATACCTATAAAGAGGTAAGGGAGGTGAACAACATGAGCCTGCATCAAGGAGGGCATGACAGCAAAGCTAAGTAGGCAAACGATAAAGCAGAACAACACTATGTAAGGGGACACATTGTGAATATATTTCACATGGGCAGACTGCATTTCTGATGGCAATAAACATGGCCATCTAGAAATCACACACACACACACAGCATTGGGCAATCATCTAACAGCAACAGGCATAGGTAAACAAGCTAAGAATCTCAGTATCACATACACATAATGCTGTCATGCAAATGCACAACATCATGTGGAATAAATACTTGTGGTGATACATATATCACTGACCATGGGTATGCCTGAGCAAAGGACAGTTCTGTGAACTACAGTACAGCATGAGCATGGATGGATTCAGTGAATGTTCACAGTCACAAGGTACAATGGGGTTTCTCTATTGATCGGAATACGTGCAGAAACATGTACATAAATCAGTGCATATTTACACCAGTTGCCAAAATATGGGCATGTATGTGAATAAGCAATGCATATGGAAATGTAGCAGAGGCAAAAAAGGCATGCTTTAATGTCACAATATAACTCAGTAATACCACGGTGTATACATGAATAATACAGTGGTGGTCAACTGATTCTGTAAAGTAGGACTGGTCATATATAGCAGACACAGTCATATGATACCACATGGCACCATCATCGCCAATACATGCCACACACAAAGCCAGTAAGCCAGTGTGACAGCAGGACAAGGGTCATTCAAAGCACAGGAGCAAGGATATGTCCTGCTATTGAATAGATATGACACATCAGCTCACAAATCATACTCATCTCACTGCGTTGTTTGTGAAGTATGGGCAAAATGCTGTTTGCAAGTTACTGTCAATCCCACACATGTATACAGTGCAATTCAAGCATCATTAGCAGCATGTTACCTGCAAAATGCATAACTGTGGCATGCAGGGCCACAGTACATTGGTCATAACAACATGCTTCACTGGAAGAATAGGGGTACACACATAAACACATGTAATGAGTACCACACCTGCCCACATGGTGCAATATATGTAGCAAGTGCAGAAACACATGGACATCAGCATGATTATTGCATGTCTAATATGGTAATCTGTGTCATGCACTAGGTTCAATATAATGCTAAATGTCACACGATATCTGCAGTGTACGTTTGACTGTGTATCATATAAGCATGGGAGCATTATGCTTTGCATTCACAAGTGTGACTATACAGTCCAATTGCTTATATGGTAAACATCATGTTGGCAGCAGTACACAAGTGGATCACACAGACATTATGGTCCTGAGGGCCCTCCTTGGGGAGGATGAACATCATGAATGATCTCTCTGGTTATTTCCCTGAATGAGTTATGCATAGCCCATGCCATAGCCTGAAATAAATTCCCCATGAGGTCCTTCATCTGTGTCCAAAAGATGTCAGTCATCACCTCCTGGATCTGGTCCCAAAAATCATCTGCTAGTGGTAGTGTGCAGCATCTCCTCTAGGGTGCAACAGGGATGATGGCATGAGCAGGTACAGGTCCTTCCTCCTCATCATCTCCATCATAGCCATCGTCATCTGAGGACTCAGGTAGTGACCTGGCATGCAATCATGTCTGGCACCTGATGGGTAAGCACCCGTTGGTCCCATGCTCTGTCAAGGCAAATCACAAGACAAGACAAAAAATAAAGTAAATAACATGCATACTTGCAACCATATGAGTACATAACATACCCGCTGTGACACAATGCATAGGCAGAAAACAGTCAGTATAGCACCTTACAATAAGGTATGCCCTTAGTCAAGTGTATCACCATATGCAATGTAGGTCATCAATGAAAACTATAGCAATGAAAATCACATGTCTATCAGGTCACGTTTCTATGAAAAATATGGGTGTTATGAAACAAACTGATGTGCACATAAAAAATGTAACAGACATGAACTACTATGCCTTCAACATGATTTCTGCATATGATAAGAAAGGTATATCACCACGCATTACAGATGTCATTAAAACCACATTTTCAGATGATATGGCCTAAAAGGATTATGGGTAAGGAGTATAATAAAAACAGCTTTAGCTAGTGGGTGGATAGTCATGCACACAACCCATTCTCTATGACCTATTATTTATAGTTATGGATGAGTTAAATAGAGGCCCATGTCAGGGCCAATATATCCATCACAGAATGTCAACAGGTTACTCCAGGCCATAATATGGCATGCATAAAACAGCTTATTTCTGGAAATCCTGCCATTACCTGGATGATTGTTTACCAGCCATCATTATGCATGACAAACATGTGGACAGCCAGCACACATAGATATTATGACATGAAGACAGGCATGCCATGACATTGTAGCATGCAAGATTAATCTGCAATTAGATTGCAAGACAAGTGATATACACTGCTAGAATGCTATGAAACTGACAACATAAGACAACTACTGTGACCTGTATGGGGTAATACTTGAAACATGCAGACTGTCTAAAATACTATCAGTGTTTCTATGTTTCCTTGTATGGGTGCCTTGCACATTTATGCCAGCGTGTGAATATGTGAATCACACACAACTGTAACCTAGGTGTCTCTGCAAGTATTGTTTCATGTGAGCAGACACCAATTAACATATCTGTATAATGAAGATATAGTGAGTTAACAATTCAGTGGGAAATCTAAAAGCTATATGCAAATGAGATGAGTAATGCGACAGGGCTATTGGCTGACACAGCAACATTAAATCTTTTGAATACAACACAATAACCTAGAAATAATGGACAATCGTAAACACAGTGACAGTGTATGACACATAAAACTGTAGGTACTGTCTGTGTATTAATGTATTTTAATGTATTGTAGCAATTGCTACGTATGTCACTGCAAAATGCAAACAGTGTAATGCTGATCATTGATTATGTAACAGTCAGGTATAAAAGAAGAACAGGAATAGCTATGTGTACAACTACACCTAAACAGAGAATATAAGTGTGTTGTAACCAAACAATCAACACTTGTATTGGCAGAAGCACTGCCCATGTTGAACTGAAATGCATACCAGATATAATCTGTCACCAATTGTCCAAATGCTAAGACAGCAGACACCCATTGAGTATGTAAATAGGCAAGATACTCACAACAAACCAGTCAATGACTACTACACCCAAGCACACAAGTGTACTAACATCTATTGTACAAAAAACCCTATTAACTTGAATTGCAATTACTGTGACAGTTACACATAACTGGCTGTCATGTAGGTTGTGACATACAGTTCACATTACCTTCAGCAAACATGGCCTGCTCCTAAATCATATGCAAACATATTTTTATGACATACATACTGGCAATCACAGGGATTGTATGACTACTGCAATTACCTTACAAATGCATGATGGGTATTCTTGCATTAATAGTAGTTTGCATGGAAATGCAAACCAAACCAGTCCTCTAACAATGTTCAGATATATTTTAGGTAAAAAAAATGTGAAAATGTATAAAACATACCTCTTGCCATTCACTGATCCTCCAGCTTGTGCACTCGCTTGATTTATAAAGCTTGATTCCTCGCTTGTTTTTCATCATCTGCAAAAAAAAAGCATTACAGAATCTGCATATTCATTTTTTGTTCTGTTACATGGGATACTTTTATGCATTGGAAGACTAGCAAACACAGACTGGAGGACCTGAGACTCAAATCTATGACTTTTAGTTATGTTTGCTTTATACCATTACACCTACCTGCCTAGCTCATCAGTCTTGGCTGCAATTGTATAGAGTAACTGTAGTTAAACTAATCAAAGGTATGACTGTGCAGGGATGGAGTAATAGCATTGATCAGGGCTTCCACATTAAAGGATGGTCAGAATGTAACACATAGCTGCTCTTAACAGACATATACACCAGAATTCCTGGATATCATAGACATTAAAATATAGTTTAGGTAGAAAGGCAGGAAATATCTCACACAGATTTTGTTGTTAAATAAGAAATTACACATGACAAATGCCCCTGATATTCAGGGATGTCCGTGATTTAGAGTCAAACTGTATTTGTCCATCTCACTCCCTCCAAATAACAGTAGGAGAAGGATGGTGAATTGGACCTAATAATGAATGACAGAGGTGTAGAGAACATTCACCCTGCCAATATTATCATATTTCACATTCTTCTATACTGTCACTGTCACACAGTAATAGCAGTAACATGGAAAATAGGTTTCTGATTGTCACTGATTATATCTGAATTCTGCTTTGATTGGTTGGGATCTATGTTCCAGGTGTACAGAACTACCCCACTATGGTCAACATCTTAATATAAAACTGTAGTAAAATAGCTGCTGTTGGCAGAAAATTATGGATAATTGAGATATTCATAGAAATCCGACAAACACTGTAGGTGTAAGCATATACAAAATAGCTGAAAACATCAACAAGCAGGTATCTATACAAGCATTTTCAAAATGTTTATACAGACACACATATCACAATATAATGAAAGATATCCCCTATGTGGATTTCAACCCACAGGTAACTACAATGTATGAACGTTGGCCTTTTGCTTAAGAGGTTGAGGAAATACACAGCACAATGACTTCCTTCTTAACAAACTCACTATTGGATGCACATATCCATATTCCTGCAGATAAAAAAGCAATATGCAACTATTCAACACCTAAATGCTACAGGTCTTCATGCTGCACACAACTGCCAGACAGCATTAAGTTTTACAACACACAATGTATGGTAGACATTTAGACCTGCATTGGTCTTACATTAATGAGTTTGACAAACAGGTATTTAACAATGCTGTTCATTTTGTAAAGTAGAGTTGAATAAGGGCTGTTTGTATGACTCAGTATTCACACATACAGAAGTATACTGTGTGATAGTGTAGGAGTATTGCAGATAATGGAGAAATGCGTAGTCATCAGCGGCCTAGGTTCTATAGGCGTCAGAGATACACAACCACACTGGATGTGTAAAATAATATACTGTATAAGGTGGAAAACAAACAAGTCTAATGTTCAATATCATGTACATGAAAAACAACATTAAAGTAATAACCACCACGGGAATCGAACCCATAACTACAGGAAGAACAATCACCTTGCCTTCTTGATTATCAAGATGAGATTATTGTCAGAACAGCTAAATAATGAGTTTAAAAGGAATGTGTCTGACTTGTGAGTCACAGCTATATCTATGATTTCCTTAAGAATGTACAGGTACACTTAGGATTATGATACTTACTGTAGGCGCCTGTGGGCTGTCCCCATACTTCAGCAACCCTCCTGTGAAGATCCTTCATGTCTCTCCAGTGCAGGTTATCATAATGGTGTTGAACCTGCTCTCCAGTCTGGTAGATTCTAGTACAATGTCATTTGCTCCCTCCCATTTCGATTTAAGATGTCAATCATTGCAAAGTGCCATGGTCTGGTTCTCATACAGTGCTCTACTCCAGTGAAGATGGTCAGCATCTACGTGTTCTTCCCCTCTGTCCAGTTGGGCACCAGACATGTCAAAGCCTCCTCGCAGTAGCCATGTTGACGCTAATATGTTGTGTCTTTTGGCTTATCCCAGTTAGGGGTCGCCACAGCGGAACTCTGGTCCGCTAATGTTTGGTAGTGTATTGTTATGTGCCGAGTTACCAGCCCTGATGCACAACCTTCACGCATGCCTCCACATGTTAATATAAAGATATCAAATTCCCAAAATTTGCTTACTTAGGTCCTACTTAGTTCACAAGTAGCAATTGTCTGATCTGTAAATGTATCAAACTAACAATTAAAAGGTGGTGCTTATGGGATGGTATCAGATCATTGGTGTGTAATGAGTATGAGCTACATATGCTCTCATTCAACGATACCTATTGGGTATTTGGATGGAGCACCTTCCCATTACGCCAAGCTTTGGTTAATATTCCAAATTTCAAGAACTTATGTGCACGTGCATAAATGAGATTCTAAAACCTTGAATTTTTATGACCTTTATTCATTATGTATAGCACAAATGGGAAAATGGGGCTTAAAAGCTGTGTGCACATAGCTGGTCTTGCTTTTAGGTATACCCAACCCATAGGTAGCTGCAAAGGTAATGTTGCACCTGCTAGCACAGTTGTGGTGAGATATGTTTCTCTCCTGATAGACCTATGGTATTATTACTTCTGGAAATTTACATATTCATGCTTAAATTAATGCTTTTAGGGGAAACTTGTCTGCAATGCAAAACGTATGTGACTTACTATAGGGGTGTAGGATTGACCTCTGCGCACACAGGTGGTTACATCAGTGTCACTAACAAACATGTATTTCACATATATACTTGTACAGATATAAAATGAACCAGTAAACAGTACATAAAAGTGTACAAATGAAACATTTATATATATTGCTACTGACACTGTACAATCTGTAGTATATTTATGGAAACCGATGAATTCCAACAGTATCCATACGTTGCTATGTAGTATGAGTTGTAGTTACATTATGGATATTTATTCACTAATGCTTAGTAAAATGTGTACTATAAACAGTGTCTCAATAAAACTCTATCCGTATTTATATCTAGCTACCTTGTACTGTCTGTAGTATGATTATGGATAATGAGGCTTTCTGACAGTTTCTGTAAGTTGTTCAATCACTACTGCACAGATACTTTATGCTAAGAGTAATATTGTAGTAGTTAACACTGAATTTCATCTCATACAGATGAAACAGGGATAGCATACATTGGTCACCATTGATTGTGTTGCTATAGCCATTCATGCATTATAGTTCAGGTTATTATGGCTGCTTTTTTTCTACAGGTTGTCTGTTTAGGGTTGTGTTGCATAACATCTACTGACAATACTTAGGGTCATGGGATCATAGTAAGTTACTAGGCTAAAGGCCCTACGGCCCTTACAAGCCTAGCTAAGTTCTGCCCCTGCTTTCACAATCAGCACCTATTGCCCCTATCCAAGAGAGATACAGTGGAATCCCTGGGGTGAATTTACAGTTACCTATCCAATCATCCAGATTGTGCTTGAAAAGAGCCAAAAAGGTGCTCTGCTTGACATGAATTCGGAGTCTGTTCCATAGGTGTGGTAACCTCTTGGAGACAAACCTCTCATTCCAGTAGCTTCTATTAATGTAACATACCAGGTTAAGGTCTTTAGAGCGAGTAATCTGTGAGTCATTGGACATATGGATAGGAAGCATTTCCAGTAAAGCAGAGTCAGAGATTTCCTTATATGCAAGGCAGAGATCACCTCTGAATAGTCTGTATGAACCAGAGTAAAGTGACAGTAATGTCAGTCAATCCACATAGGACAGATGCTGAATGCCTTGAATTCTCATTGTGGGGAACTTTTGTGGTCTCTCCAGTTGCTGCAGGTGCTTGGAAAGGTACATACTAAAAGGGGTGTTATACTCAATTATTGGCCTGATGAGGAAAGACTACAGGGAGGTTATAACTTCTTTTTTCTGGAGGCAATGCCCTTACTTATGAGATGAGCAATATAGAATGCCCTTCTTATCACTGTGTAGACATGGTGATCAAGGTGGCTGCAAGACCTGTGTGGCCAGGTCTCTCACTACTGAGTGTGTGCTTTGCGTGTTTCTATTGATGTGGTAGTTAGCAGGAACATTGCTCTTACCGAAAGGGATGATAAAACATTTTTTGCATTGAGTTTAAGGCAATGACTGGCACCAATAATTTGTTTCCGTAAGACTCTTTTGTAGGATGTTGACATCTTTTGGGGATTCTATGACTGGTCCCAGTTTACAGTTGCCAGCAAACTTTGTCAGCCATAGACCTTTAGTTTTTGCTTGTACTTCAGAGAAATAGATTCTGAACAGTAGTGATCCCAGGATTGATCCCAGTGGAACACCACTGGTTACAGGTCTGCTGTTGGAGATAGATTTCCCTTTTTTGACTGTATGGGTTCTATCAGTGAGTCAGTTAGCAACCCACCTAATGATAAAAGGGTTGATACCTAGCTGGGTGAATTTTTCAATAATAACTGAGTGGGGAATAGTATCAAAAGCCTTGGCCAAGTCCAGGTAGGCTGTATGCAGTCTTCCCCTTGCCCAGGGCTCTGGTGACTGTCTCAAAGAAGTCCACTGGGTTTAACAAGCATAATCTCCCTTTGACAAATCCAAACTGAGTAGGGTCTAGTGTTTGGAGATTACCTATATCTTTATTGATAAGGTTCATGATGATTTGCTCCATGGCCTTGCAGATAAGCCTAGTCAGGCTAATAGGTCTGTAGTTCCTGGGGTCAGTGGAAGCACCTCCCTTGTGCAAGTGGATAACAGTGACCATTTTCCATTCAGCTGGGGTGAAGCAGGTGTTTAGACTATGATTGAAAAGAGTACCCAATGGTGTTGCTAATTCTTGTTGCAGCCCATGTAGAATGCAGCCTGGGATGTTATCAGGTCCCATAAATGGTTCATTTTTGGCCTTAGAAGGGGCATTTATGACCTGTTCTCTAGAGATACAAGGTAGGGGACAGGTGGAAGGAATGTCATGGAGTATGTATGGTGGGGACAGGGGAGTGAAGTTTTAACAGAACCTGTTGGCTAAAAGGTTTGCTATGTCCACAGGATCAGTGCATGTAGTATCATTAACTACCAGTTCAATGCAAATCTGGGTCTTACATTTTAGGCTACTGATGCAATTAAAGAATGCCTAATGGTTGTCCTTAGTTGAGGACACTAATTTGGATTTGTAGTTTGCAATGGAGGACTTCACAAGAAGTCTTATTTGCTTGTTTAAGCTGAGGAGGAAGTGTTTCCAATTCAGGGCATGCTCCCTCTTACTTTTGGACAACAATTTCTTCCTTTTATTATAAAGCCTTTTAATGGCAGTTGTCCATCAGGCAGGTTTGTTCATGGCTGACAGCCATCCAACATTATTATTTTACAGAGATGTTATGAGCAGTATGTTAATGTGAATGATCATATGGCACAATGGTGTTGTTTTCTTTCCACTGGTGTAATGCCCACTGTGATGGATTCAAATCCCACACACATCTACATATGTCAGAAGTTATGATGCTGGTCCATGTCTTATGTATTCAGACATTGCTTTCATGTTTTATATGTCACACTACTCTACTGGACAGGAGCTATTTCATATGATTTTGCAGTACACAGGAATGTAGAAAGAGTAAATTGACATAAGCTGTCAACATTATCACCTTCACATGTGGGCCGTCTCATTCATCTATGTGTATATAACTGTCTTCCAGATGGCAAATAGACATGGGCGTAAATACTTTTCACCACAGGAAAATGAGATTATAATAGATACTCTGCGCCAACATGGAGGGAATTATAACTGAAAGTAAAACTGGCTATGTGCAGCCATCTTTTAAGTCTCATTTGAGCCACACGTAAGTAATGAGGTTTATTAAAATTCAAGGTTTTGGAATCCTATTTGCACACATCTTTGTAAGTTCTTGAGCAACTTATTGAACTACGACCTTTTCAGCTTATCTACATTATCATCAATATGCCTACTTCTGGAGGGTTTGATGTGTCTGCACACCCAATTGGACCAAGGAGGAGACCACCCAGATGCATTTGGTGGATGCCTACAGTAAGTGTCACAGTCCTACACATATCTGAAAACTGTAAGGAATTCAGAGACATAGCTGTGTCTCAGATATATCAGATACATGATTTTAAAAACTGTTAAGTAGCTGTTCTGACAATTAGTGCAACTGGATAATTGAAAAGACAGGTGACTGTATTCTTTGCAATTATGGGTTTGATTCCCATGGAGTTTGTTTCTTTAATAACGTTTATCATGCACATAATAATGAACACTTTAGATGTTGCTGTTTTCCAACATAAAAGGACATCATTCCATACATGCAGTATGGTCGTGTATCAAAAGGGGCGTTATACTCAATTATTGGCCTGATGAGGGAAGAGTACAGGGAGGTTATAACTTCTTTTTTTCTGGAGGCAATGCCCTTACTTATGAGATGAGTGATATAGAATGTCCTTTTTACCACTTTGAAGACATGATGATCATAGGTTAGTGTGAATACTAAGTCATAAGTAACATTGGTAGTCCATTCTGCTTTACAAAGTGAATATTATTATTAAAGTCCTGTTTGTTTAACACAACAGCACTGAATGTCCTTAACTGTCTAAACCTATCTTGTATGTTGTAAATTTCAATGCTATCTGGCAGTTTTGTGGAGCATGAGGGCCTATAGCACTTATGTGTTGGATGTTTCCATATTCATCTGTTATCTGCAGGAATACACACACACACACACACACACACACACACACACACACACACACACACACACACACACACACACACACACATTAGTGCTTTGTTCTGAGGGCAAGGGCAATGTGAGCACAGTCTGTAAAGCAGCAGGTCTGTGTGTATGTATCTATGTATCTTGGTTAGGTGTGGGTTCAAATCCATGCTCTCATTAGTTTCTGACTGTTGTGCTTTGTCTAAACGTTTTCAAAATGCTGCTGTACATACCTTCCTTTAATATTAAAGGTTATTTTAACATATTTATTTGTTGGATTTCTAGGAATATCCAAACAGATGCCACACACTCTAAAGGTCTACTAGCGAAAAACAAAAGAAGCAGTAAGGAAAAAAACGCTGTAAGACCCACCACGTTGGAAAAATCAGTCAAAGTGCATAGCATAAATCCACAAGGCAGTTTATTCAACGATAAAAACAGGATGAGCGCTTTCGCGTACTATTAACGTATGCTTCTTCAGATCAAAGTTAAAATAAAAGCTTTTCCTTTTTATACTGGTACAAGTACATCTATTATTCAATTAACCATCTAATTATTTAGATAATTCTCAAACCTGACCATTATCTTAGAGGCACATCTCCACTCTCTGGCTGCATAATGTGTCTTTCATACAAGGCTACAAAATAAAATATAATATATAATATAATATATTAACAGCCAATGTATAGAACATAAAGCATAATATATGAACAACCAAATGTTACAAATATTGCAGATACTGCTTATACTCTAAAACAAATAATGCAGATGCAACTTCCAACTAAGGAATGAAATTAGGTAACTATTACAGAAAATATAAACTGCATAGCTAATGTACAATATACAGATCAAGCTCATTAATGAACTCTATACTAAATGGAGACCTCTGTTATACAAGCAAAATGTTTTCATATATAAATTTATAAATTTATAAATTTAAATAGATATCTAAGACATACTGGTAGTCTGTAAATGGCTATGGAGAAAAAATAAAAATAAAATGTGTATATATACATATAATGATGCTAGTATACGCATATATATTCATTCTGAAAACCAGCGAGTTAGTAGATATGTATAAACATACAAGCTAGAATAAAATATGTAATGAACCATATATCCAGATAGATGAAAATATATAAAAAATATATGTATCCAAATGGATAAAAATGGGTAAAATAAATGAGTATCCCTAAACTATACAAAATGTAAAATATTATTAAATATGTATAAATATAAATAAATAAAACAATAATCCTTATTGGACTACTTATTGGACCACCTAAAACTGCTTAACAATGTATGTGTATGTGTACCTACTGGTTACCACTAAAACATATTCAATCCCTATTTTTCAGAATGGGTTTAAGCGAAACATATGCATTTAAGCCTGGAGGCATATGCGCTCTAAATTTAAAAATCCATTCCAATTCTATTCTTTCTAAATTATTAACATGATCCCCTCCTCTATCACTTTTCTTAACAATCTGGAGAACTCTGAAGCAGAATGTATGATCAGGAAATGCCATGATGTGCTTGGCTGAAGCATTCTGCTCCTTTTTCTGATGAATATCATAAATATGGTTATACAATCTTTTCTTAAAGGGTCTCTTGGTCAAGCCTACATAAAAGGCTGTACAATGCTCACAGGTAGCAAGATATATCAGAATCTGTGTCTCGCAATTGGCATAGAATCTGGGCTTAAAAGTCATGTTCAGTGTAGGGTGAATGAAATCCTGTTCTTTGCTTATATACCTGCAGGTGTTACAATGCATACAGGGATAAGTCCCTCGCTTGTTAACCTTAACAGTAGCTATTACCTCACTTGACTTAAAATTATCACAGAGCAGTCTCTTTAAGTTCTTATGGTTACGATAGGCTTTATTGGGTTTGTTGCCTACGTAACTAAGAGTATCTTGATCAACTGTTAGGATCTTCCAATTATTACTTATGATATTTCTTATCGCTACATAATCATTAGTGTATGTAATCGTGGGCCTAACCTTATCTTTAGCTGGGGGCCCTAGATGAAAACCACCAGATCTCTGCCTATCTGAGAATTCTACCTCCTGTATAGGTCTAAATAGATCTTGTTTGATCTCCTTAATCATTTTACTATCATAACCCCTCTCCTCAAAATTTCTAGGAATATCTTTGTACTCTGTAATGGTCTGCTAACAGCATCTGTTTTATTGCATTTTCACATGTAAAGCTTCGAACATACTGGTATGTTTATGCAAAAAGAATATGAAATCTGCTACAATTTGCAACTTAAATTTCATGTATAACTGTGTCATTATTTATTAAGCTGAGGTCACACCCTCCTCATACATATATTTGTAGGGAATGAGATGGTAAGATATACATTTGGGCTGTACACCAGGGATATCCTCGGATATCATGGATAATCTGGAGTTATAATTTGTTATAATGTGTCCTAAGAGTAGCTATGAACATGTGACTGTTCTCATGGCTGAAATTGTCCTTTCTCTGTCCTGATCCCTGCTGCTACATCACTCATTTATCTAAAACAACATGCAAACGTAACATACTGAAGCTTTATCCATTCATCAGCCAAAGAGCACAGTAATGAAAGCACACCTACTTTCATCATGATTAAATCAAATATGTGGCTAAGAAAACCATTAATGGTTATACAATACCCATATTATTGTACACATACTGTAAGTCCAAATTCAGCAAGTTAAAATTGTGTTGTAGTAACCTATACAACATCATAATCAACTAATGCATAACACTGTTGCAAGCACTTACCATTACATTGGCATCTTATGGCATTGCTAACAGTTGCAACCTTCCCTACCATTTTTCTATATTTATACCTCCATTTTTTATTCATGACTGACAGTCAGAAATCTCACAGTAAAGCAGCATGGATCCTGACAACACAATACATTGGTGAAAATTCAGTATATCAGACTTCAATCTCTTGAAATTATGCACTTATATCTTGTGTAGCATAATCTATAAAGGCAAAAAAGAAAAAACTATTTCAAACATGTCCTTCACATTGCCATTATGACTACTTCTTCATACACTTCCAGTGCTGCTGTTGTGAATTCATTGTTATAAACTGACACTCAGGTCATCAGTATTAACATGAATCAGTTTCATCTAACCATCAGATCAAAGAAAGACACAATCCTCTTATTAATTATTGTTCTCTAAAATTGATATGAACCGATAATTTCTAACATTATTGCTATTGTTTTCTTATTTGATAATTTGCCACCTATCTCGGGTGATAGCAAATTAATATGGAGGTTGTACAGCTATTCACATATGTTCAGACTCATTTACACATTTTGTATGCAAACTAAGCTGAGTTATGCTTTTCTCTATGAAACACAGTAATACGTAAGTATTTAAGTAAAAAAAAGCCCATGTAAGCAGGCCTCAGGTAGCCTTAAAAAAGCTGGGCATAGTGATGCTGAGCCACGTTGTACTCAGGAACACTCTATGTATAGAAAAGGTAAACTGGAGTCAGACACAGCTGAGTTTGAATAATCATAATGCCTAATCCAGACATACCACATCACCTCAAATCACTCAGTAGTTTATATGAGATGATAATGACATCAACAGGAATATTTCTTTATACAGTAAAGTAAAAATAAGGAAGAAATAAAGTTTTAATGATGCAACGCTGGAAAAGACATGCTTACAGAAACAATTAATGCATGGCCATCAGGTTTATTGTTTAAAGAAAGACAACAACATTACAGAAGAGAAGCAGAAATACATATAAGCAGCTCAAAAATGATTTAATACTTGAATTTTATTTACCATGGCAAGGAAATGTCAAATTACTTTAAAAAAATTACCTATGTGACAAAACAGTTTGGTAAAACCAGACTTTCCAGTAATAGCAGTTCAATGTCTAATCTCCCTCCTTGATAGATGAGTTTGATTATGGTGATGTCACACCCCAAAAGGTATGGTTCCAACCTGTGAACCACAGCGCTGCATTTATATTCTTCATTCTGGCACTGACACTTTGAAAGATGGCACACCTTTGAAGGCACAAGGCCAAGTTTCAAGCTGGTCAGACAAGGAGACCCAACTCATGGTCTACCTCTTCAGAGATTTGTACCTGGAAACAACTGAGCCATCTGTGCATAACACTGAGGGGATAACAATTGCCATCTGGCAAGAGTTGGATGAGCATCTTTCATCCCTGACAGGGGTCGCCCGCTCTGACTCCACGTGCCACCACAGGTACAATAGCCTGTAGCTGTGTAAGCTTGACAAACTGATTGAGTGGATAGATAACATGATAGCAAGAAGGACAAATTTCAAAACTATTATTACTGTTTGTTTGTTTTTTTTTTTAATCTTATCAAAAATAGGTTTAAAAACATATTATATAAATAATGCAAATTATCAAAGCACAAACTGCCATGAAATATTCCTTGTGCATCCATCCGTAACAGCAAATATATTTTGTTTAATGTAAGGTGAATTGAAAGGATGTCATGACTGCCTTTCAATTGTTAAAATGTGGTGTGTGTGTGTGTGTGTGTGTGTGTGTGTGTGTGTGTGTGTGTGTGTGTGTGTGTGTGTGTGTGTGTGTGTGTGTGTGTGTGTACAGCTTGGGCACAACTTTGAAAGAAAGGTAAATAAACATGTGTTATTTAGAGCAAATTCATGATATTACTTAAAATTGCAAGTCGGGACATATTGGAAAGCAGAATCTGTGATGGAAATGCATACAAAGGTTGCAGAAAATACTCATCCTCCAAAGAGACAAACTGTTCAATGACATAAAAGTGTAACACTTTGAAGAAAGTCATGCTGTCCTCCCATCTCAAATTATACTGAAGAAGAAATACTTATTAGCACTGATGGATTAGGTACCATGAATGTATGAAAATCTGTGCTTTGCTGTTTTCTTATATAATAAATCAAAGCATATAGCAAGCCACAACATAAAACTGAATAGAAATAAACATACATTAAGGAAGTGCCAGAATGGCTTCGGCACCATGCAGAATATTAATGTAAGAAAGATTCAAACATGTATTTGAGAGAGTAAAGCAGGACTTAATTGTGGCCCCCTCCCCTTATCCCCGCCTGTTCTAAACATGGCCCTGCACAGAAAGTTGCTGTAGCTTGTGCAGGGGGCTGGGGATGGTATAGTCATTTTTCTTTCATTAATAAGTTTCTTTCTCCCATTTTTGATCAGGGTATTTCCTCTGCAGACTGCATATATTTTTAGTTTTATTTATTTACTTACTTACTAGTTTATGAGTTTTTCAGCTTTTCTTGAAGTCTGTTTTTGTAGAGCATTTTTCCTCAAGTATACTGAAAACACTCTGTCATTAATGTGCATAGTATTGCTATACCCCATTTAGGAGATCAGAATGTTGCTTTAATCACACCTTGCCCTGGCATATAGATTCTGCTGCCCATTAAAACTGTACTAATAAACGACAATGGCGGAATAAGCGTATGTTTTTATTTATTTGAACTGTTTGTTGATAGTGTACATACTCTGGACACACCATCCCTTTTTACGGACAACCCATGAGCAATGACTTCTTAAATAACTTCCTGAGGGTCACACAGTTTGCAAATGAAGGTGAAAGGAATCAAACCTTATATGATAGTCTAAAAACGGAGTCTGGAGAAAAAAGCAAGCAAGAGAAACATATGCAACTACTCAAAACGTATGTGTCCAAATAAAAAATATTAATGTGCTTTTATATTTGGGACTGGACAAGTGTCTAAATGACATGAATTTTTTTGCCTATACATCACATTTAAGTGAGTTAATTTTGTTTCCACCAGACAGTAAGATAGTTCAAACATGTTCTTAGGAGGGAAACTATAAGTTTACAGTACTACAGGGTAGCAAAGCTGTAAGAAGGTTGGAGAGAAGAGACTGACTCAAGCTGTTATGGAACAAGGTCTTCACCAGAGAAGAGCTGGCAAAATATTCAAGTGTCAATCTATTCATGTGCTCACAGCTTTTACAGCTGATTAAATAATAGTGCTTATGTGTTAGAAACTAAAGTTTTGCAAAGGTGTTTCTCACTGTTTAACAAACAAGTATTAAGAAGTAACATAACTACTCTTTGTTTAACTTAAAATACTTTTTTATATTAAACTTTAGTTTAAATGACAGAGTCACCACAAAATGTAGCACAGGTAGGAGCTATGCTTTGCTTTTGGCCCTCAGCTTTGACAGAATGTTTTTTTTTTTTTTTTTTTTTTTTGTTAATCCTGAACTTTAATCGGGGAAAGGGTGCCAAATGAGGCATTTCCCAGGATGGGCACCAACCACCCAACACTGCAATAACTATTCTGAGCATTAACTCTAATTACTATAGGTTTAAGGTGTGATGACATGGATCTGTTATCTAAAAGATTTTAAAAAAGATATTTTAGGATGCATTTCCTGCATGACGGACTTTATGAAATATGTATTTTTCAACTATATAATAGACAAGCAAAATGTTTAATTAGGGTTACTGCCTCATTAAATGCCCAAAATGGGACATTTGTTATGGGAATATGTCATTTTATGGGTCATAGCATTCCTGCATCCTGTGCAGAGAACTGAACCTCATTTTTTGCCAAAGTAAAAACTCACCTTTGTAGAATCTGAGCAGCTTCTTTTGCTTCATATAATATTAATGTGTTTTAGATACAACACAAGTCTTTTCTGCAACTATTTGGGATAACTTAGAAAATATTTTTGCCCTAAAATTTCATGACATTTGTCATATTTTTTTCACAGAATGTGACATTTAATGCATTTAACATTGCATATATATGGGAAAATAATAGCCAGTCCAAAAGTAATGTCACTGAAGGGAGTTGGGAGAATCTAGAGGAAACCCACCTAAGCATAAGAAGATCACTTAGTTGTATCAGTAAATAAAGCATCTGCAGGTCAGGATCAAACCCAGACTGATAAAAAGCAGCAACAGCAGCACTGAGCACTGCATGACTGTTGTACCTTTTGTTTGCAAGGATGACCATCCGTAACTGGTGTAGCATTACATTAATAGTAATAACACCAGCTGGTAAGGCTAAATATGTTATATTTATACATGTTGATGGACGAAAGCAAAAGATTGGTCGCCACATACTGCTGCAGCTTAAGTGGTATCGTACAGAAATTCACAAAAATGACAAGATTTTATATACTTCGGCAGCATTAGGAAGGGCTGTATGCCATCTCAGTGAAAATGTGATAGCCATGTTCAGCAACTCCAAACATTTAGAAGTAGTAGATCACAGCCATGATCAGTGTAGCTGGGATGTGGGTTATCAGTGAGTGTTTCAGTGGCATATATCAATTTCCCATACTGCCATTAGAATTAGACATTAAGCATAACTGAAATGCACAAAAGATGTGCAAAATATTTGGAGAAAATTCATACAAATGAAAGGTCAACATCTAATTTGATGTAAAGGCAGTGCTCTGTAAATGAACCCTACTCCTCCCTGCTTATACACACACGCACGGTCAAAGTGATGACAGCTAAGCCTTAAATACAGCATTTTTTTACTCTTGGATATACAGTACAGAAATTAAAGTTCAAGTTATGTGATCCCCTGCCAAGATGGAGTTGACGCACAATGTTTTCTGCTTGTTTAAAGAGCTGCTGCGATTAACTTAAAGAAATGGTGATGCAGACATAAACAAATATAAACCACAGAACCACACATCTGACAACACAGTGAATGAGTTTGCAATGGTAATAATCCCCTTTTCCAAAACACAAAACCATATAATTGCTTTCTTGCTGAGGTATCTACAGCGTGGGATGAAAAACTTTAGAACTGCACTTCCTTGTGGGGATTTTAGAAAGTATGAATGAAATTTTGATGAAAAGTGATCCAAGAAAAAAATTGTGAACTTTACGGTTAAATTGGTGCTGATAGACATATTAAAATGAACCCTGTTAGTAAAACTGCTCAATGTAACACGGCATACACTGCCTGATAAGGCATCCAGTGCTCACTATTTTTACTAGTGACTCTTCTTCCAAACCAATTGGAATTCTATGCACAAATATTTATGCTGCACTTACTTGAAGATGATGACTTGTGATGGCCCTGGAAAGGGTTTGGTGACCAGCCCACCTACCAGGTTATTAAATATCAGGAAATATAATACATACATACATGCATTCATTGATTGTAATGGGGGGGGGGTAAAATATGATAAGGCAGAAAGTGAATGGCTACCCAACAATGAAGTGCACCCAGAACACCATCTTGGCAAAGCATAATCTCTACAATAAGTAATGGTATGAATGCAGTGAAAAAAATAACATGCAAAATTACGTATGTCTTTTTTATTCATTTGTTAACTGGGTAAACCCAGTGGACAAGCGTCCTCTCTATAAATGACGTAGGAGTAGAGTCTGGTCTAAGTTACTAAGTCAAATCCACACAGTAGGCAAATGGAGTCTGATAGAATCAAACCCTGGAGTAAATAAAGCAGCTTTTTAACAACTCATAGTTTTAATCCTCTGCACTGCCAGCAAATTATTGTAAGGCTGTACAAAGGAGCATTTCCACTTCAGGTAATGGTCATAAACAGTTATTTGAAACTTGCGCTATAACATGGCAGACTCCACTTGTATGCTCTTTACTGTGTGTGTGTGTGTGTGTGTGTGTGTGTGTGTGTGTGTGTGTGTGTGTGTGTGTGTGTGTGTGTGTGTGTGTCTGTATGTGCGTGTGTGCGTGTGTGTGTGTGTGTGTGTGTGTGTGTGTGTGTGTGTGTGTGTGTGTGTGTGTGTGTGTGTGTGTGTGTTTGTGTGTATTTACTGATCTCAGAGAGTCCTTCAACCTTGTTGACCATCATCTCCTCCAGTTTGCACTTTTGTCTCATGGAATAAGAAATTAAGATGGCCAATAGTTCCATAATTCCTTACTTAATTGCACTTTCACACTGAAAACAAGCTCCTCCTCTTCCTTCTGGGCACCCCTGCTTAAGGAAGTACCTGTAGTCTCCCCATTACTTTTCTCCCTCTTTGTCAACAGATAGCCAGCTGACAATCCATTGCTTCCAATTTATTTTTATGCAATTGATATAGCTATTTATAGGTCAAGTCCCTAAGACTTTACTATAAAAGCCCATTGATTGGAAAGCCTTACTTATTGGAACTCATAACAAATTAAGGACTATACCCTTAGGCAGAGTTATCCCTTACCATCATCAAAACCCATGACAAACTACATCCTTCAAAGGTCTGGACCTATGGTTAGACCAAAATCTAATGTTTCAGCAGCACGTTAAAGTAAGTAAAGCCAAAATACAAAAGTTCTCCTTTGGACTTGAAGATGTCATATTTTTTGCCCCCTGGCAGGCAGAAAATCTACAAATAATAGAATAATACAGGCTCAACAACAGTATGCACTACCAATAATAATCTCAGCCTTCAAAAAGAGCCCGTGTACCCTGCAAACGACTTCCAATACAATATTCTGATTCACCTCTCATGCTCAGAGAACACAACAGCACTGTTCGGTTCTAAATAAAGCTAGTTGGCTTCCAGTTCAACAAAGTGCTGAACTCTTACCAGGCTCCTTGCTTTTTTAAACTTCTTAACCTGAGCTCCTTCATATTTCTTGTGGCAGACTGATACTAAGAGAAAGAATATGATGTTATATATCTCACGCACATAATGCCCACTTTCTCTGTTTCCCTTATGCAAATAATGCAATAACTTTAGCGTTTCAGTCTTCTTCTTCTTTTGGCTGCTTCCATTAGGAGTCACCACAGTGGATCATCTGTTTCCATTTCTTCCTGCTGTCTGCATCTTGCTCTGTCAGACCAACCATTTGCATGCCCTCTCTCACTACATCCATAAACCTTATCTTAGGCCTTCCTCTTTTCCTCTTACTTGGTAGCTCCATCCTTTTCCCAACATACCCAGCATCCCTCCTCAGCACATGTCCAAATGAATGCAATCTCACATCTGGCTTTATCTTCAAAGTATCCAACCTGAGCTGACCCTCTAATATACAGACTCCTAATCCTGTCCATCCTCTTTACACCCAATGCAAATCTTAACATCTTTAATTCTGCTATCTCCAGCTCTGACTCCTGTCTTTTTGTCAGTGCCACCGTCTCAAACCCATATAACATAGCTGGTCTCACAACCCTCTTTTAACCTTCCTTTTAACTCTTAGTGGTACCCATCTGTCACAAATCACTCCTGACACTCTTTTCCACCCACTCCATCCTGCCTCTCTTCCATACTCAGCATTACTCTGAACTGTTGATTCCAAGTATTTAAACTCATCTACCTTCACCAACTCTACTCCCTGCATCCTTACCATTCCTACATCCTCCCTCTCATTTACACACATATATTCTGCCTTAGTCCTGCTGAACTTAATTCATCTCCTCTCTAGAGCATATTTCCACCTCTCCAGGGTCTCCTCAATCTGTTCTCTACTCTCACTACAGATCACAATGTCATCCACAAACATCATAGTCCACAGGGACTCCTATCTGATATCGACTACCAACCTGTCCATCACCATTGCAAATAAGAAAGGGCTCAGAGCTGATCCTTGGTGTAATCCCACCTCCACGTTGAATGCATCTGTCACTCCTTCCACAGACCTCACCACTGTCACACTACCCTCATACATATCCTGTACCAAACTTATATACTTCTCTGCCACTCCCAACTTCCTCATACAATACCACAGCTCCCCTCTAGGCACCCTGTCATACGCTTTCTCTAAGTCCACAAAGAAACAATGCAACTCCTTCTGACCTTCTCTATAGTTCTCCATCAACACCCTCAGAGCAAACATCACATCTGTAGTGCTCTTTCCTGGCATGGAACCATACTGCTGCTCACTAATCATCACTTCCCTTCTTAACCTAGCTTCCACTACTCTTTCCCATAACTTCATGCTGTAACTAATAAATGTTATCCCTCTGTAGTTACTACAGCTCTGCACATCACTCTTATTCTTAAAAATCGGTACCAAAACACTTCTTCTCCACTCCTCAGACATCCTCTCACTTTTCAAGATTTCATTAAACAATCTAATTAAAAACTCCACTGCCATTTCACCTAAACACCTCCAAGCTTCCACAGGTGTGTCATCTGGACCAACAGCCTTTTCATTCTTCATCCTCTTCATTGCTATCCTTACTTCCTCCTTGCTAATCCGTTGCACGTTCTGATTCACTATCCCCACATCATCCAACCTTCTCTCTCTCTCTCATTCTCTTCATTCATCAGCCCCTCAAAGTTCTCTTTCCATCTGTTCAACACACTCTCCTCACTTGTGAGTACGTTTTCCTCATTATCCTGTATCATCCCTATCTGCTGCATATCTTTCTCAGCTCGGTCCTTCTGTCTAGACAATCAGTACAGGTCCTTTTCTCCCTCCTAAGTGTCCAACCTTTTATGCAACTCTCCATATGCCTTATTCTTAGCCTTCACCACCTCTCTCTTCACCATACACATCATCTCCTTGTACTCTGCTAGGGAGTCTGGGAATCCATCCCAACATCTAGCAATGATAGAACTCATTACCTTGAACTCAGAAAAAATCGTTAACAATATTAAAAGCCACTTAATGTCAGTACTTTAAAAACATAGGACTCTATTACAATGCTTTAAAGAAATCTCCAGCATCAACTTTTACAAAATAAAACACAGATATGATTTTTTTCCCTAACAAAGTAGCAAACACTATTATATCCTTCTAATGTCTATATCTCCCCCACACGTCTCCTACTTCACTCTCTATTCTGCCCTTCCCCTTTACTTCTCCATAGGTTCTTTCTTTCTCCATTTTACTTTGGTGCTTTTCACCTTAGGAAACCTCCCATCTGTTTTCAAGACAATACATGGAATTTGCAAGTGCTATTTTCTGCTGTAGCCATGGCACGCTGACTACTGTGTACTTCTTTGAATTCTAGAGTGTATAATACCCTTCTGTTTTGTTTTATATACTTTGGGAAATTATTATTTAATGAATATGCTTTGTTTTACTCCAGGGCGCACGCGCGCGCGCACACACACACACACACACACACACACACATATATATATATATATATATATATATATATACACACATACACACATATATCCCTATCAGCTGATTGAATTTTCACAACCTCAAAATTTATATGGTTGAGACCATATGACAGAGTTTTTGAAAACTTGTAGCTTTTGAATGGAGATTACAGTACAGTGAGGATTGAGAAATTTACCCTTTTCTTCATGGTAGTGCAGTCTCAGAGTTTGTATATATACTTTGCAGGGGGAATGAGGGGGTGCATGGGGGGGCTTGCTCCCTGCATAAACGTAAAAAAAAAGTAGATTTTTGCATTTTTTTTTTTGATGTTCGAGTTTTCAGAAACTCGATAATATGGTCTCAACTTTATGAATTTCCAGTTTCTGAAAACTTGATCATCTGAAATAGATTCATATACATATACAGTGTATATATATATATATATATATATATATATATATATATATATATATATATATATATTTTGTTGTGTCTTCCGGCTTTACCCGGTTAGGGGTCGCCACAGCAGAACTCCGGTCCGCTAATTATTGGCAGTAGATTTTTACATGCCGAGTTGCCAGCCCTGATGCACAACCTTCAATGAAGGTATGCCCATTTATGCATGTCTCCTCACAGAAGATGTCTTACTGTGAGGAGACAACGCTACCGCAGCACCACCACCGCAGTATATATATATATATATATATATATATATATATATATATATATATATATATAGGTTCATAGATTCATAGGTGTGTACTAGGCTAATGGCCCTGGAGCCTTTACAAGCCTAGCCCATAGGACTACCCTGTCATCGTGCCACCTGACCTAATTTCCCAGTGCCTCTGTCGAGTTGAGCCATTGGAGTGATCCCGGTATGAATTATCTATTTTCCATCCACTCATCAAGATTTCTCTTTAGGAGGGCCAGTGTGGCACTCTGCTTGACATGTATGGGAAGTCTATTCCATAGCATGGGCAGTCTCTGGGTTATAAACCTGTCCCTCCAGCATGTTTTGTTGATTGTGGCAATGAGGTTGAGGTCTCTGGAGTGTATAGTGTGGTGGGATAGGGATTTCTTTATATGTAGCATTTCTAACAGAGGTGGGTTAGATATGGCTTCATAAGTCAAGCAGAGATCGCCTCTAAGTAGGCCATATGAGACAGAGAATAGTTGGAGGTTTTTGAGTCTGTCCATGTAGGACAAGTGTTTAAGGTCTAGGATCCTCTTTGTCAGGTACTTTTGTGGCCTCTCCAGTTGTTGCAGGTGTCTAATGAGGTACATGCCAAATGATGATTGGCCTAATGAGGGATGAGTAGAGAGAGACAATGACCTCTTTCTTCCTGGATGTAAAACCTGTAGTAATGAGATGTGCCACATAGAAGGACTTTCTGACCACAGTGGCAATGTGGTGGTCAAAAGAGAGGTTGCTGTCAACCTGTGTTCCCAGATCTCTTACAATGTCTTTTGTGTTCAGTGGATTACCATCGATGTGGTAATTCATGGGAACTGGGATTTTCCCAAAGGGGATGATGACACATTTTTTTGGCATTGAGCTTAAGGCTGTGGTTCTGACACCAGTTGTTGGTCTCAGTGAGGCCTTTCTGTAGGATGTCAGCATCACTTGGGGAGTTAATTATGGCTCCCAGCTTGCAATCACCTGTGAACTTGGTCAGCCAGAGTCCCTTCATGTTGGCCTGGACTTCAGAGAAGTAGATACCAAACAGGAGAGGACCCAGGGCCAAACCCTGTGGGACTCCACTCCTGACTGGTCAGCAGTCTGACTTGGAGTCAACTACTTTCAGACTGTGGGTTCTATCTATGAGCCAGTTTGCAACCCACCGAGTGTTATAGGGGTTGATGCCTAGCTTAGTGAGTTTTTCTATGATTCCTGAGTGGGGAATGTTATCAAAGGCCTTGGCCAGATCAAGGTAGGTTGTATGAACCACCTTGTCTTCATCCACAGCTCTGGTGACTGACTCAAAGAAATTGACCAGGTTGAGCAGGAATGATCTACCCTTCACAAAACCAAACTGTGTGGCATCCAGAGTTTGGAGATTCCCTATATCCTTGTTTATTAGGTCCATGATGATGCGTTCCATAGCTTTGCATATCAGACTCGTCAGGCTAATGGGGCGATAGTTCCCAGGGTTTGTAGTCTTTCCTCCTTTGTTGAGAGGGATGACTGTAGCAGTGTGCCATTCAGTAGGAACAAAGCTTGAGATGAGGCTATGATTGAACAGGGCACACAGGTTAGGTGCCAGTTCACTCTGTAGTTCATGTCAAACACAGCCAGGGATATTGTCAGGTCCCATGATAGCTTCTTGGCCTTGGACAGTGTTGTTTTAACCTGTGCAGCATTAATACTGGATGCCTGGCAATCTACTGGTATTGTGATTTGTCCTTTGGTGAGGGAGAGAGGGGTAAAGTTGGCACTGAATCTGTCGGCCAGTATATTGGCAATATCTGTTGGCTCGGTATAGGAGATACCATTGTGCAGCAGCTCTGAGCAAATCTGGGTATTGCCGTGGAGATTCTTTACATAACTATAGAAGACCTTGTGGTTGTCTTTACTATCTGCTGCAATTCTATTTTCATAGCTATCTTTGGAGGATTTGATGAGGGATCTTAACTTTTTGTTGAGGCTGATAAGGGAGTTTTTCCAGTTGTGGGACTTCACCTTATTCCACATCAGTTTCCTCCTTCTGTTGTAGTGTTTGTTTATGGCAGGGACCACCAGATTGGCTTCCTTTTTTTTGGAGGAGAGTGTCTTGGTTCTATTGGGTATGGCGAGATCAATGCATTTGTGTACGTGTTCATACAGGGCATTAGTGTATGATTCAGTGGTCATTCAGCTGTTCTGCAATTGCATGGGTGCTGTGAAGTTAGCCAACTCTGTTTTTAGGAGCCCAAAGTTAGCTTTGTAGAAGTTTTTATGGTGGTTTCCTTTACGGGGGGGGGGGGTGGATTTCCAAGGTGATTAGTTTGTAGCTGGATCTAACCAGGGAGGAGTTGACTATTGATATAGAGCAATGGTTGCCCACATTAGTAATGACCAGATCAAGGAATATGCTACCTCTAGTGGGGGTAAGAATGAGGTGCTCCATCGCATTGGATGTAATGAATTCCAGTAAAAGTTGGGCAAGTGTATTGGTAGATGAGTGGTTTTCCCAGTTAATGGAGGGGTATTTGAAGTCGCCCAGTATGAGTGTGTTAGGTTGGACCCTAATATTCTCCAGGGTGCTTAGGAACGTGGAGTGTGAGTCTTATTACATGGTTGGGGACCTATAGCAGGCTACGACCTGAATCACCGTCTTACCCAATGCTAGCTGCACCTAAAGTATCTCTGATGTGTTATGTTGGGCTACCAGTCAGGAGGTGTGTGCATCCTTTATGAATATGGAAACACCACCGGCTTTGGAGATTCAGTCCAAGTTCTGGGGCCAAAAGTTGTGGGAATGACTTACAGCTTGGTAGTGTAGGGGTGCTTTCTGCTGCCTTGAACCAGGTCTCTGTTACAGCACAAATGTCGATGTTCTCCATTTTAAGGAGTGCTTCGAGCAAATTGCATTTCTTTGTAGTTGTTATGGTGGTAATTTGGTCTTTGAAGCACCACCTAAAAAAGGCACTATAGGGGTGGCAAGAGCCTTGGCCAGTATCCAGAAGCCCAGGGGTGACAGATGCAGGCCATCTCTGGCAAAGCATCGAGGTCTGTCAGTCATGTGATCCCAGGTAGACAGATACTGGATATGTATACACCAAAAGGTAAAAAGAACATACAGAGAAACCATTCAGTAAAAACTGCAAAGAAAACATGTCAAGCTATAATTTTCACTGCTTGATACCTTAAACCTCCTGTAATGGATGCCCATGGGATATATGCAAATTACCCCTTAAGAACATCAAATGTTTCAGCTATATGGCTTATGGATGCCCATGACTTTTTTTACTGTTTAAGTCTATATTGTGGGGGATGGCTTTATTGGTCTGAATGCTAACATAAAGACTTAAAAATTAAAAAAAAGTAATGAAAATTCAGAATCCATGTAGCTGGAAAATTTGATGTCCCTAAGGAGTAATTTGCATATATCCCATGGACCTCCATTACAGGAGGTTTAAGGTATCACACAGTGAAAACTCTAGTTTAGTTGGGTTTTTCTTGCAGCTAGATAGATAGATAGAGAAATAGATAAAGATAGGTCTGAATACACACAGAAATGCATATGTATGTATTTGGGTTGATGCCAAACTATTGATAATGCACTTTATCAAAACCCATTTCAGCAAAGTTCATTTCATTGACTTCCATTGCATCAAACTCCTGGTGCTATGAAAAGAAAACCCCAGGAAAGGGACCACTTGACCATCAGGATAAAAACAACAAACAGAAAAACAAAAAACCCTTCACACCCCCCCAGCTAAATATACCAACTCCGAGATCACACTATTCGCCATGGTGGCCAACTGTTTCCTTTCCCGGGGTTTCCTTTTCACAGCTCCAGGAGTTCAATATAATGGAAGTCGATGAAATGAGCTTCTCTGAAATTGGATTAGATAAAGTGCGTTTTTGATATTTTCAGGTAGACCCATGTATTTATACATGAATAAGCCATTAACATATGTTTATATTACATAGATTAGCACAGTGGATTGGTGCTATAAGTGTTTATGCTGTACTTCAAGTGGAACAGGGTTTGATTCATTCAGCCTTCATTTGCTTACTGTATGACCATAAGCAAATAATTTAATCATACCGTACTTTGGGACTTTTGGGAATTTGGGGTAGGCTGCTTAATGATCTCCTAGACTGTATGACTAGTAGCTACCTATGAACTATGTAGGTCCAAACTATTCATAACTCTCATCATGTTTTATGTTTCTGTTGTTTATCCCTCAGTCACACATCAAATATTTTTTCATTAACAACTAAAAGTTTAAAACAAAAATACAAGATCCAGCCATTATCATACCCTAAAGTTACTTAAAATTATTGAAATACAGTCTTTAGGAATAAAAATACTAGCTTTGAGACCTTAGAATCCCAGCAGCAGAGTACTGTCTGCATAAATGTATTTAGTATGTTGCCCATTCATATTTTATTTTTGGATTCATACTGACTAAAGGGTATTGAGCTAGAGCAAGATAAAAGTTCACTATTACGCTGGCAAAATGCAAAAGAAAAAAAAGAGTAAAACCACTCACATTGTAGCCAGATATGGACTGTTTCAGTAGTCTAACATCAAATTCTTTGCATTTATGTAAAAATCTAAAATTTTATTATCTATTTGCTTCACAAAATGCATTTCAGCCTTTATGAAATTATAATTATTCCAAATTGCTTCTACTGCTTAGAAACTGAATTCTTGTTAGCACCCCAACAGCAGTAGGTTTTCTAAGTCTGACATGAGCCAAGCTTTACTAACCTCACTTATGCCAGACGGCGTGTATTTCTACTATGGTCTTGAATGCAAAGTTGCTGTTTTTTGCATGAGCTCCATTTCTTTCTCCTGCCTTGCTCAGCTGTTCCGCAGGACTCCAGCAGTGTACTATGTCTGCCATGTCTTTACCGGAGCTAGATCCATTGTTTGTTGTTATTCTGTGTACTTTTCCACACCTTTAGCACAACAGCTGACAACAAGAATTATTTAAGTTGTGTGATTTAAAAGCACTCTGATGCTTTGAGGCAGAATTGTAATTTAATTTAACGGGTATGCTGGTTGTTTTGGTTTAGTCTTCTCATAAGCAGTAACATGAACAACAGATAATCTTCTCTTGTCAGTCGGCTGCATGGGTTTAACTACAAGCAATATCAGAATTCTTATTTTTTAACATGCTGTAGGTGGATTGGACACTGTAAATTGGCCCTATGTGTGAGTGCGTGTGTGTGTGTGCCTTCTGTGGAAGGTTGGGCACCGGGCTGGCAACTCGACACTGTAAAACTCCACTGCCAATCATGAGCGGACAGGTGATCTGCTGTGGGGACCCCTAACTGGGAAAAGCCGAAAGAAGAAGAAGAAGATGCTCAATTCTTTAGGAGACATTTACAATTTATTTAAACCATTACCTATGAAAATGAATGAGACTCCTTAAGAATTACACAGATTTATTTTTGGTTCATAAGTGGTTGCTAGGTATGGATTTCAGGAGATGACTGAGAAGTCCACCCCCATTTCCCAGAACATTATCTGGTTAAGAGACTTGCTCAGAGTCGCACAATAGGCAACTGGAGACTGACAGAATCAAACTCTGAACTATAGGGAACAGCTCATTAAAAGCTCATACCCTAAGTTTTGCATGCTAAATAAGCATCATGCAAATTAAAAACAAAAATGAATATTCACATACTATGGCAGATTTAAACAGCGTATATGGTAAAAGAATAAATAAGTGCATAACTCAAACAGATTATGGCATGTAAAGCAGCGAGCCCTGCACAGATTTAAATAGAGACCCTGTAAAGGAGGTTTCAGATTCACATGGGAGAATTAGGCAAAGGTAGCTGGTTCTACAGCAGTGGAACTTAATGGGCAATTGAAAGCTTTCCAGATGTTTCTACGCAGGTTAGCAGATCAGCTAGCAGCTGCTAACAATATGATTTTAGAGGCCTCACTGGGAAGTTGGGTACCAAAAGTTGCTTTAAATAGGCAGAACCTAAACCATCTAAGGTTCAGAAAGTAAATATAAGAATCATACATCACAATGATATAATAATAAAATACAATAATATAACTCTGACAACAAGAATTCATTATTTTGAGAGACTACCACTCAATTAACTGGAGCATCTATCTACATTGAATATACCTCAAAGTGTTTGGATTTGATCAATAAAAACTCATTGCTACAGATAATTAAAAACCCAATGAAGGACACAGTATTGTAGATTCTAGATATACATGTACTATTCCACTGGTTTCTCCTTCTGCAGTAAAGCTGAACCATAAACTTACAACATTTACTTTCAAAATCTCTAAAGCCCTTAAAACCAATATTTCTATTTTATATAGGTAAACGTCATGTAATTCTATGACAACATCTCAAAATTCACTTATTTAGGAAAAAACATGTATATTACTACCACCTCTGACACTGACATAGCAATAAACAACATAAGGAGTTCTCTGCTTACACATAGAGCTGACAGTCCCACACAGAGCAAACTATGAGAAATTCAAAAACAACCCACATTGGTGGTCCACCAACATAAGCAAACATTACAAGTGAAAAACCCTCAAATTATACAGCAAATCCAAAACTCCAAATGACAAGAATAGTATCAAAACGTTTACTAGGAAATTGAAAAAAATATTAAGAGTAGTACAACAAACCATTAACTTATCTATTAAATTATTACCAATCTTGCTTTAGCCATGTTAGCAAAAAAAGAAACAATACTCAGCAATGCTCAGAACTTATTCTTAATGGCACCACCCACTCCAACCCATCAGATAGGGCTACCAAATTCAATGCACATTTTACCCCAGAAACATAAATTTAAACTCAGTATTTCTCAGAATCGTTTACACATCTACTAACATCAAGGAATACGTCCTGAAGATGCTATCAAATGCCAAAAATACTACTTCACTGTAATCTAACAACATTTTTAAACATTTCCATAAACTGCTTAATCTAAGCTTAGTTACAGAATATGTTCCCAAACTATAGCACACCATCGTGGTGATGTACTCCATAAGGGTGTCCTACCATAGACACCTGTAAATATATTATTTGTAATATATTATAATCAGTTATGATATTAAAAATCTTATTAACCTCGACCCTCAACAATTTAGCTTTATCAAAGCAGGATAATACCTATAAAATTTAGTTTCTTTTAGATAATCACACACGTTGTAGATGATGGTTATGTTGCTTACACAGCATTCCTTGACCTGGCCAAGGTGTTTGATGTTGTACCCCATGCAGGCATAGTAAAAAAGTTAAATGCTCTAAAAATCAATCCCTGTATGATAAGGTGGATAGCAAACTGGCTAAAAGATAGAACCCATACCATTTGTGTGGCAGGTACTTCATCTGATAGCATGAGGATAACCAGTGGACTCTCCAGGGGATCTCTTTTGGGAACTCTTTTTTATCATTTACTTCTCTGATCTTCAGAATAGGAATCAGGATCCCTAGTTGACTAAATTTGCAGATGATGACAAAATGATTATTATTGTCAAGACCCCTCTGAAACCTCCACCCTTTAGAAAGAAGCTACCCTAGGAAAATGGACTTAAATTAAACATGAAAAAGTGAAGTATCATTGTCTTTGGCAAACACCCCTGTACATAACATACAGCATAAACATTACTCCACTACTAAATTAAAATGCAGTCAAGGATGTTGCAGTTTGGACTGACAAATTTCCCCTCCTTAATATTCATGTAGAAAATCTAGTCAGAAAGCCCTTCTACTTAGCACAACTAATAGCCATACATATAGTCCATCAATCCATCCATCCTCAACCCCTTTTGCACATGGGGTTGGGGTGTCACTTCAGCAGTGAAACTCATGTCGAGCTAAGGTTTATACCATCGGGTGGCTAGCCCTGCCATGGTATTTCATTCGTAACACTCACACATGCACACATTCTCACCTAAAACCTATTTACAGTGTTCAATCCACCTACTGCATGTCTTTAGAATGTGGGAGGAAACAGGAGCATGCAGAGGAATCCAACATGACCACAGGGAGGACATGCAGACTCCGCACAGAAGGCACCCCAGCCAAGAATCGAACCGGAGAACTTCTTGCTGTGAGGTGACAACACTAACTGCTGCACCACCACGGCCACCCCAAACATATACATATAGTATCCAAATCTAAAGAAATCATTGTTCCTGTATATTCAGCATTGATTTTACTAATCATTGAGTACAACACCTTTTTCATGATGTACCACACTAGACTTATCAAACAACTAGAGAAGTCCCAAAGATCCTAACCAAGAAGATTATGGGCTTAATTTACCTAAGCTACTAACAGAAATTAGAAGCTGTATCTCCACAATTTGAATAATTCTACATACACTAGAACCAGGGACCTAAATATTCATTAGCAGGTAAGTAGAATGTGATGGAGAGAGAGAGAGAGATTTATTACTCATCTCTTTCTATGTTCAATGTTAAATATTCTGAATGATCAAACCCAAAGCCTGCTATAGGCCTTCAAAGAGTTTTCCACCAAATAATGATGGATCATAAACTCTTAAACCCATCTAGTAGTCCAAACACCTATTAAAGGCACATATGTTGTGCAGTTTTCTAATATGGAGAGGTAAAGCCTCATCCCATCTCATCTATCTCTGGAATAAATTTCCCCTAGAGGTTAAGCAGTTTGACAAATTATCATCCTTCAAACTGAATCTAAATGATCGGATGGGTACTCACAAATTTACCATTGGATGCACTGGCCTAGTCTTCCTTGAGAAATGGGGGTATAGACAAGGCATTAATGGTTATAAGACTAAAGTGCTGTGAAACATCTATGAATGCTATAATTCTTATTAATGTTGACCAGGCAGTGACTCTCAGTGCAAGTTCCATGGCATAGTCATAGTGGGGCAAGTACACAATGGCTCTGTCAAGAGTCTGAGCTGAGTACAGTCTTAAAGTTAAGATGCTAGCCACTTGATAATGGTGCCATTAAAGCCACATTACTGTCTTAGGTACTCAGTCGGATTATGGACCACAATGTCAGAAGGCATTAAGAGACCAAAGAGGACCAAAATGGAATATCACGACTGATCCTTCAGTATAAGGAGGACACTAACAGTTGAGCTAACGGCTGCCACATTGTTGTGCCTAAACCTAAATCAGCACTGACATGAATCAAAGCAGCTGTCTACTATTAGGTAGGGACACATATGTGTATATATTACTTTCACAATAACCTTACCTATAAAAGGAAGGCTAGAGAGAAGGCAAAAATATTCCTACCTGATGAGATCCAGTGATAGTTTCCTAAGAATGAGGCAGGGGAATATTAAGACCTTGTAAATGATGAAAAAAATGAATCTCCATTAAAAAGAGACAGGCAATTAAGAAAAAACTTTGATGTTGATATAAGGCAAGATTGAACTAGGCTCATAAGGCCAAGATTCATCCTGCAGTAGGCTGAATACAAAGATGAAACCACACTCATGACCTCACCAAGGTTAATGCAACCAGACTATGTTCATCAAGAGTCTGTAACATTCACAAACGATACATTGCAATATTCCCTGAATACATCATGGCCAAAGGAGTACATGATTGTAACAATCTCTTCTGCAATGAAGCATGTAGATGCCGCACGTTGAGTGGATGCAAAAACTCTGACCAGTAAGAAAATCTAGGTTGTACAGACTGCCCATCACTCAGAAAACTGTAGCAGAATTGTTTGATGCAGCAGAATTCTCAAATAAAATAAAGGCCAACTCAGCAGCAGACTGATGTACAAAGAATATATAATCCAAAAAAGATGCCTTTTCATGTCAAATTTCTGTATAGTATGCTGTATAGTGTACACCTAAACTAAGTTTGTGTTTGGTCAGGTAGTCACTCTGCCATCTGCTCTTCCAGTCTTCGCATCACACAGACATTATACTTGAACCACAGTGTGTGGTTAGTGCTAGATATTGGACATAAATGAAAGTGGGCGATGGTACCCATGGCACCCATCAAAGGCCTTTTTCAGGCTTTCACTATGAAGTTTGGATCATTAGCACTGTTCCCCCACCCTTGAAGAATAAGCCCATAACAGATATCAAAATGCCTCTGTTGATAAAAATGTAAATGCCGATCACAGAGCAGCTTAGTACTTGGAAGCAACATTAGTGGGAACCCAAGCCAGAAAAGAACCAAGTGACTGTCAGACCAGACGACTGGTTCCATTACCAAGTCAATTAATTCTGTACCCAGATGTAAGACCAAGTCTGTAGAATCTCCACATTTATGAATAGCAATAGGAACTACCTTAGTAATGTTGAAAGTCTCTAAAAGAGAAGTCCAGTCACAAATTCATTAGTTTCATAATCTCCCCTGACATCAAAAGCATCCAGGATCAACTATCTAGGAACATATTCACTAAGCCAATGAGGTCATCCAAAAGCATTTGTAGAAAGCTCTTAACTTACTGGTGAAGAGTACTCAGGTTAGATTTTGCAGTTAACTTCTGTTCCAAGGATATATAACATAGGAGTTAGTGTGTCCACTGTTCATCCAGGGTCAGCTCCATCACTCGTACTGCCCAGCCTGGAGCTGTGAACAACATGAATACATGGGGGAATGCATGCAGCTAGATAAGATCAAAATTATTATCTGAGTTGCTCTACATGATAAGCACAAGGTCATCTGAATGCAGTAAGTCAAAGGCAATGCCTATTTAGTTCCATTGCATTAAATAATATAGTCCTAGGCAAGGTCCATCAGGAACAGGTAGTAGGCAGGGTCCCACAGGGACAGGCACTGCCTAAAGATCAGACATGGCAGTCCAACTCCAGAGGTACTTGCAACAGAAAGGAGTGACCCATATCCAAGTAACATTTCACAGTGAAGCAGTAATGTGTGACCCTAAACCCAGTGAAGTATCCCAGGGCAAGAAGTATAAAAAATAAAGACAACCTGCCACTCTTGATTACTTGGGGTCAATCTTCAGTCTCAAGTATGTCAGAATGGCCAGGGGGTTACCCAGCAGAGAATCACATAAGCAGAGGGCATGTAGGATGTCTTGGAACAGGACAGCTTCATGTTAGCAAAATCACACAGGTAATTAAAATAATCTATTTCCCAAGATTTGTGTTACAGATAAGACAACCTGCCACTCTTGATTACTTGGGGTCAATCTTCAGTCTCAAGTATGTCAGAATGGCCAGGCAGAGAATCACATAAGCAGAGGGCATGTAGGATGTCTTGGAACAGGACAGCTTCATGTTAGCAAAATCACACAGGTAATTAAAATAATCTATTTCCCAAGATTTGTGTTACAGAGGGCTAAAGCATTAACTGCCACCCAGAAGACTTGAGATTAATTAGCAGCTCTGGAAACTGGAATATCTGGGGAGGGGGTGATTTGCATGCAACTTATGTCAGCATGCATGCTTGGGAGGGAGGGTTGTGGTGGTCCCTCCCCCTATGATGACCTGGCACTCTAGGGGAGTGGAGTAAACCAATCCCCCAAGAAGAGGTCTTAGAAGGGATGGACGTGGGTGGGTCCTCCTAACCAGTGTTGTAGCCCTTTTGGAGGCATGTCAAGGAACAGGCACATCTAGATATCAGGGACAAAGGTTATTCTTCTATGGTGAAACAGAGCCTGCAATATCACTAAGTCTGGGGTTAGACGGTGTATTAAAAACTAACTAATGGCTTCCAGGATGAGTCTTCCATAATGAGCTCTTGCTACAAAGAGAACAAATGGTTGGGTACAGCTCCCACCCCATGCGGAATGAATGGACCAATCAGTCAATTGTTGAAGACTGGCAGACAACAGGGCACAAAAAATGCAATCAAAACTAGAAATGTTTCAGTAAAAAAAAGGACCCACGGGACTAGTGATGGTAAAAGAAGCCTCAAAATTACCTAACACAAAACAAACAAAAAGTAACCCCCACAAAATGGTTCTTATTACTGGAATCAGAACCAGATATTAATCATCATAGTTCAAAGAATACTTTCAGGAAAAAAGATATCCTGAAATGTTAAATTCATCTTGAGTGAGGGACCAACGTCAGGACGACATTCCTCAGCTTTAGATGTAAATTCAGACCTCCCGGGATTGCAAAGCAGAGGTGTCCATTAACAAAACAACCATAAGAATTGATATTTACAAGTAATGCATAGTCCGGCCTAGTGACATTAGTCAGTGCTGATACTACAGGAGTAGACAAGCAGTAAAAAAGCATCCAACTTGCTTAGTTTCAAAGTAAACCAGCCCATAAAGAAAAATTACTAAGACCTGAGCTAAGGTTAAATAATACAATGATTATTGACTTTAAATAGCATTCAAAAACACCTGCAGGTTGTCACAAAACTCAGAAAGGGTAAAGCTGGAGTAACAATTCAGCTTCACACAGAATAAATTAAATCTGAGTTCTAATTAGCACATCCATGGGAGAGCAGCTAGATGTTAAAACACTAATGTCACAATGCATTACTCAATTAAGCAAAACAGGAACATACCAGATCAGACCAGGCTAAAACATCAACCAAACGGGTGGAAAATCAAATAAGCAAACAACTGTGGAACCATTTAGATGTTTTGTTACTGAGGCTGCAAAATCTGTCAAATGGTATCTCATATTTTGTGCTTAAAGGCATCAGTACAAATTTTCTTAAGTTTCAAAAGATTGTATTTCAAACGAAAGTCTGTGCGTAGTTTTGTGCAGAATAGCAAGTTTTTAAAGAGTCAATCTATCATTTTTTGTATTTTAAACGAAAGTCTGTGCGAAGTTTTGTGCTGAATAGCAAGTCCTTTTAAAGAAAGTTTTTTATGACACGAGCAATAAACAACTAGTTTTCTACCACGTTATTCCACCGACTGGTTCTTCGAACAGTGGAAGGGTTGCTGAGGTGTTTGCTACTATAATTTTGTTTTATCTCATATTTTGTGCTTAAAGGCATCAGTACAAATTTTCTTAAGTTTCAAAAGAATGATTCAGCTCACTTAGATTATGTGCTCTTTTAAAGCTTTTGGGAACAACAGCACAGTAGAGAGTCTAAGAGCAGTCAGAAATACCTTATAAAATAAAGGTCAACTGCACCAACAGCAGCCTGAAATACAAAGAATACATAAGCAGCACTAGGCAACAGTGGACATGAATCCAACTATTATTCACGTAACTGGCCACTCAATATCCAAGTAATAGAATGGAATCATGGAAGGGGTTGAGCTGTAAAACCAGCAGACTGTTCAAACATCATGGTCAAACACAGGTAGGCAGTGCTGGTCAGCCCAAAAAACATCTAGCCATGAAGAGTAAAGGAACACATACAGGCCAAAACAGTCAAACAGTGAAATAGCCTCTTGTCACTCCACATGGGTAATAGATGATAATTAACATATCATTCAAAGCAATCACAGCAAAGCCCAGTCCAGCTTCAACATACAGTGAAGTAACTGGGAAATGGGCACTGATACAGCCATTGTGAATGCTGTTATATAATACTCAAGTGGACAGCAAACACTTGCTATCTGTGTCTGCAATTTAGCCCCCAGAAACATAAGAAGTGGCTACAGGATACAACAGATAATTATTTTTTTAAAACAGGTGTTAAATGAGAAGAGGGCATTTGATGAGACAGTAATGAAAGGAAATACTAATTCAAAGAAAGGATCATGTTGAAAGAATCCCAGTAGAGATGGCAAAACAAACAACAGAGAAGTTCAGAAAATGCCTGGCTCTGGCATTGAGAATAGTGGAGGGAAGCTGAACAGGAAAGAAGCAAATAGCATCTAAGCATGATTTTTTTCAGCAGTTATAAGCTCTTGGTTCCCCAGTTTGGTTCATGGAGTAAATGTCTTTGTCCATACCCTATCAATTTGGGTTTACTAGGGCCCTTACTTTCTTTTTACTTCTCAAAGGCATGAGCATAAGTGAAGTCTGTGTGTGTGTGTGTGTGTGTGTGTGTGTGTGTGTGTGTGTGTGTGTGTGTGTGTGTGTGTGTGTATGAGTATGAGATATCTTGCAACTGTACTTTATTTTGTGGAACATTTCCTCATTTTACTTCATAGATGTTCTCTGTTCTACAGTGAAAGGGGTTGCCACCCAACAAGGGTTAATATGTTTAAGCAAAAAGCAAGGGTAAATAATGTGGAATCATATTGTTTCATCAATAAAACACATTAAAAAACTGCTTTTTTACTGTTTTAATCAATTTTTCACTTTTTATTTTTTTTTCCACACATAAATAAATACATGCACATACAATCCACATTATAGTACCACATTCAACACTAGCAGTCATCCACATGCATTCCCTCAGTCTGCCTTCCTATTACTTCCCACTTTCTGATATTTATCTTAACATGCTAGAGCACTCCCAATCATCTGCTGTTCCTATTTGCTAGCCCTCCGCTTATCTTAACTTTTTTTGTCATATGACTCTTTTTGTCATGATTATTAATCTTTTGTGCAGCTCTTTCTCAGTCACTGCTTTTTGATACTTCCATTTCCTGTGGTGCTGTTTGCTGACTCTGTAACCATCACCGTTCCTACTTGCAAATCCACTTCCTTGTACTCCCTTGCATTTTGAGTTGTTCTGCACATCCAGAATTCCCATTAATTTTAAACCTTTTTCTTTAAAATCGCCTACCATAGTCCCAGTGCTTTATCCCATACATGACTGGTGCATGTACACCCAGAACATATGATTCAGTCCATCTTCACCTAGTGTCTTTCCATATCCTAAGTGGGGAAAGAAACCATCTTACATATTATATGCAGGTTCTGATCCCATACATTATGTTAATGTGTTTCCACCTCTATTACCTCCTAAACTTTTTCCCGCACCTGGTGTGACCCATTCCATCCGTCTTCTTTGCTGCATTTCTTACTTAGTTGAATTTGGTATCAAAGACTCTTCTCTCTCCTTCAGATCTTTATACATGACTATGCTTCTTAATTTTACTAGTCTGTTCCACTTCTCCCATGACATAACGATTACCCTCTGAGCTGACACAACCAACCTCTCACTTTTCTCTTGTCTTGTTTTCTTTATGTTGCTCTGTTTTTCATGTACCTCCAGCATTACATCTTTAGCAAATTAAATTATTTAACTAATTCTTCCAGTGTTTTAATGTTTCTCCTCTTTCATATGCTTCATCAGCTCTTGTTCCTGTTGCATCCTATATGTTTTCCTCCTTTCTTCATGTTGTTTTCCAAAGCATCTCTCCAGCTGTTTCCTTATGTTATTTGTTCCCCATGACTTCATGCTTCCTCATCTTCTCATGACTTTATGATTTTCCTCCAAATATTCTTCATGCTGTTGAATATTCCCCAAAGCTTTTTCCCACTGTTGGACATTCCCCTTTCTTATTCCCCTTGCTTCTACTGTTACTTGCCTTTTTTCTCTCCTCCTCAATCAGCACGTGTTACCTTTCCATTTCTGTCTCTCTTACTTCATTCTCCATAGGTTTCTTTATGGCCCATCCTATCATGTTGTATGTTAAAGCATCTGTGGGGATATTTGACAGTCCCGTCGCACCTTTCTCCTTGCTGCCCTTAACCTGTCCCTTACAGTTCTATAGCATACTAACATCCTCTGTTTCTTCATGACGTGTTCTTCCTCTTGATATATCAGCATATTCTTCAGCACATCAGACCACAATGACCTGTCTTAAAGTTGTGTACCTGCTTTTTTCTCTAATTAGGCCCTCAGTTGTCCTTTCATTCAATCTTACCAAGTTTTCTCCAAGTGCCTTCTACTGTCATCCCACTGGTAACATTAAATATTTTGAGTATTTTCTTTCTTTGAATTCCTTAACCCCTCCATTGCCCTGCATTTCCTATTTGTACCAGCATAAATTTTCTTTTGGGTACACCTGGGGCATATGTCTTTTTTGAACTTCTGAAAGATCCAGATAACCTATTTTAGTGCCTCCTCTACATTAACAGACAGCAAGATGCAGTCATTTGCATATAACAAAAAGGCATAGGTAGTCCTATTGTCTGTCTCTATTTCTGTTTCTTATTTCAATATTCTTCATTCCAGTAATGCCCCTTCCCACTATCCTATCGACCATTACCACTATGTAAAGGACCTGTTCTCTTCTTTTTAAAACCTGCTGTATGAATGTCAAACTACCAAGTCAAATGCTTTGTGCAGATCAATAAAAGGTTTAATTATCTCCCATATTCTATTTTCCTGTAATCTGTCTTCCATGAAATTATTCTGTTCCTTCTTGACAATTTTGTATAATATTTGGTCCAGCCTCCTTAAAAATATTTGGGACACATTTTTAACATCTACACTCTGTAAGGATTTTTCTCTAAGTTGAGACCTCTTTCTTGGGCATCACTACTGCCCTTACCCCATTAAGACATGACTGAGGTTATTTCCGTCTTCTCAGTTCTCCCAAATATCTCATTAAATGCACTCCCCTCTGAACTAGTGAGAAACCACCCATATCATTCCAGTGGTAAACCATCTAGACTTCTTGCTTTCTTCATCTTCATCATACTGAAGACTCACTTTATTTCCTCCCTTGATGTTACTATTTCCAGCACAGTCCTATGTTTTCCCACTGTTCTGGTCCCTCTGTTTCATCATTCTAATTCCAAGCTTCCGGGTACCATTTGCCATGGTTCCTGTTTGTGGTAATCTTTGCAGGCTCTCCTTATCTATTATCATTTCCCTTTCTATGTCTTATCTTGGATAGCCCCATTCTTCCTTTTTCTACCTTGTATTTCCTTGCCAGGCTTCTCCATACTTCCTCTATTGTAACCCACCAGAATCCTTTCCAGTACCAACTTTCAACTTCCATTGGTGTCAACATGTTCACCTCTGTTTCTGTCATCTTTGTTAGCTCTTTATGAATGTGTTTTTCTTTCTTCCCTTTTTGTATGACTGTTAAGTGCAATTCTGATTTATATTTCTACTTCCATCTCTTCTCCTTTGTCACTCTGCCCTTGTTATCTTGTTTCTTCAAGCTGGTGTTACCCTATCCCTCCACGTCTCCCCAGTGTACCTCTGTCTGCCTCATGTTCTTGTGCCGTTTTCTTTATTAGCTTCTAGCTCCTACCTTCCTCCTTTCTTCCTCCGGTTACTACCTGCCTACCTCCAACCAACACCTTTGTTCCTTGTTACTTTCAAACCTGCTTGATTAGGAATATCTTTCTGTGGTGCTTCTGCTTCCCCCACCTGCTGCAGCAATTCCAGTGAACCCCCAAATAAGTCTTATCTGCTTTTTTGTACCAAACAATTCCTTTTAAACTCATTCTTCTCTGGATGTTGTTGTCTCCAAAGGTCTAACCAACCCCTTCATTTTACCATTTTTTGCCCAATAACCTGTCTTTATCAGATAGTCTTGTAAGATTGAAATGAAACTATGATTTGTCTGCTGTATCTCCTTACTTACAACAAAATCTGAAAAAGTAGTTGGGTTTGGCTTTATCAGTTAGAATGTACCATCAACACTTAAAAAAGTAAAACAATAATAGGCATTTGGAAAATATGTACCTGAAACATTGATACATCTTTAAAGGATCATGTGGGCTTCTATTACAGTAGGTTTATGGTATTGCACAGTAAAGACAGTAACTTGGCCTACCCTTTCGTGTAGTCCCACTTTAGGTTATATTTGTTTCTGTCCTTCACTACCTTATCTGAATACGTCTCCACAATTGCTTATGTCCAAAATGTGAAAGGAGATAACAAAGATTCCTTAACTGCTGCAATACATCTTTATCCCTCAGTTTAAATATACATGCTAGAATGTATGCTATGGGGCCTTGTGCTCCAATCCTCCATCCTTCCCTGTAAAATACTTCATTTTGTAGGGGATTCTTTGATGAGATTCTGAACCCTTCCATCTGTAGTTTGAGGAAAAATTATTTTATCTCTTTCACTTATTTCCTTGTGGATGATAATTATCTGAATATTCTTTCACCTTGATCAATTGTCTACATTGTCTAACCTGAAGCTTTGTCATTGCAGTATTTTTCCAAGTCAGCTGACACTTTTCAGTTGCTCTCAACCATGTTGAAGCTATATATGTAATTGACTAGGGTTTGTCCTATAGACAGTGCTACAATGACGTTTTGCTAAAAGCTACTTTCAGTGAATATTAACTGTGCATTTTTCCCCCATGTTTTCCGACATTGTAGTTGATATATAAAAATTAGGGATTGTGGGAGAGGTCCTTGATGGATCATCCTGAGCCTGATCTCACCACTTCTTATTGCCAGATATTTAGAAGTTCAGTCTGTTGTAGCTGCAACGTAGTTTACACTGATCCTGTGCCTTCGACCACACTTACAAGCTTCTCGAAGAGGACAAAATGTGGCACTCACAGACTACAGTCTGAATTTCTACCATCTCTAAGTCTCCACTTTATTTCCGTTAGCTTACTGATCAATCTCTTTTGGACTTCCTCTGCCCTCCAATTGCAAAACAATTTAAAGCATATTAATCATACTATGAACTCCATTTTGTAAATGTTTTCACTCCTGTTCCACATGTTGCATGCGTGGCCCACATTCTGATAAGTTCTGTTATTCATCTGGGAAACTGAAGGTTGAGAGCTATTGATGTGTGTGTGTATGTGTGTGTGTGTGTGTGTGTGTGTGTGTGTGTGTGTGTGTGTGTGTGTGTGTGTGTGTGTGTGTGTGTGTGTGCGTGTGCGCGTGTGTGCGTGTGTGTGTGTGCGTGTGTGTGTGTGTGTGTGTGTGTGTGTGTGTGTGTGTGTGTGTCTGTGTGCCACCTACCTGCTGCTTGCTCAGATAGGCTGCAACTTCTCTGTGATTCTGACTTGGATAAAGCGCATATGAAAAATTAATGACTTATTATTAACAGTATGAAACAAACTGGTTGGGCCTGCAGTCTACCTATGCTGCTAGCCTCTAGGTTACTGAACAAGGGTAATCAATTATCTAAAGTCTGTTAGGACCTGCTGGGATCATGCCTTTATCATGGTGAAGATGTTTATGTGCCTTTGTAATCCTTAGAGCTATGTTGCCTAGAGTTTGTGTTCTTGATAGGGTCACACTTGGCAAATTGGTCTGAGAGGAACAGGTAGTCTAATTGTTTGTGTCTTTCGGCTTTTCCCGGTTAGGGGTCACCACAGCGGAACTCCGGTCCACTAATGATTGGCAGTAGATTTTTACATACTGGCTTGCCGGGCCTAGCACACAACCTTCAATGAAGGAATGCCCATTCACGCATGTCGCTGCACAGAAGATGCTCTAACTGAGAATCGAACGGGCACCATCTAACTGTGAGGCGACAATGCTACCACAGCACCACCACCGCAGTAGGAATAGGTAGTCTAATATTGAACCAAAATTCCTCCCAATAATAGTTCATTTAAAGAACTTGAGAACTTAACCAGGAGAAGCCCTTGTACTGGAGCCAGGCTAAGGGGTGGGATTGGCTAGCAGGTGATCAATGTATCCTGGCTAGGCTCACACATAAAAAGCTATATGGAGCTGCTATGTGGAATCATCACATACACAAGGCAAAGGGTGTGGGTCAGATGTGATGTCTGTCAAGCCACAGGTAGAAATGGAACAGATTATGCCATTCTACAACTTGGCAATTGAAACTGGCTCTTGGGGCATGAAATGCTACCTCATTTCTAGGGAAGAAACCCATTGTCGTAAAGGTTGAAAAGCCTATTCATAATTCAGTCTTTGTGGGAAAGCACCTGCCAGAGTACAAGAAAGGAAGTTGTGCACAGTAGAGAAGTGTTTGATTCAGGAGAAGCAGACAGTTCCCAACCTGGTTGTCTTCATTGTGGACGTATTCTTTGTCATTGGACAGATATTGTAGGGGTCATGGAAGTTTGCCATTACTCACCACATGTGTTATAGACTTGCAAAAAAACATATGGTCATGTCTCCCAGAAAGTCTTCTTGGAAGTACTGCAAAAGTATGGTGGCCTACACTACTGTTCCTCTTGGTCCATATATTTGAAAAGGGAGAGGTCTATCCCCATTCTTGGTATTAAGAAGAAAATGTTCAGGGTGCGATTAGGACAGCACCAAGGTTGTGTCGTATTGCTTCTCCTGTGTGTAATTTTCATGTATAGGATACCAAGGGGCAACCTAGGTCTGGACAGTATCCTGTTTGAGGTCGTGATTTTTCCATCTTTGCCTCTTTATAGGTAATACTGCCCTCTACGCTTCAAGCGACTGATCTCCCACAAGCACTGAATGAATATTAGCATGTCTAAATCAGAAGTCAAGGTACACTCCCAGAAATGAGAGGGTTATTCTTTTTAGGTGAGGGAGATCAGCTACCTCAGGACTTTAAATATCTGGGAGTTTTTTCTGGAAGTAGATAGTGAAGGGCTGGGGAACTGACCAGTGGATGGGTGCACAAAAGGAACACTGCAGGCATTGTACCAGACTGGATTGATAAAATGATAGCTTAATCATAGGAGCTAGTTCTCTGTTCATCAGTTATTCTGTGTCTTGATATTCACCTATGGTCATGAGCTGTGAGTAGTGACTCAGAGGATGACGTCATGGATACAAGCTACAGAAGTGATGTCACTTCACTGCATAGCTTGACTCGTTCTCTGTGGCAGACAAGGAACTTGGCAGACTAGGAGGACACTAGAGTACATCCCCTTCTCTACAGTGTTTACAGGAACCAGTTGGCATAGTTTTGACACATTCTGAGGATGCTCCTGGATGCCTCCCATGGCAGGAGTTCCAGGCACAGCCCACTAGGAAAAAGCCCCAGAGCAAAAACATTGGCAGGATAGTCTCTCTCAACTTACCTGGGAATGTCATGTGCTCCCACAGGATAAGCTGGGGATTCTTGCTGATGACAGGGAAGTTTGGTTGAATGTGCTCAATGTACTGCCTCCACAACCGTCACCACAGCAACAGTTTAGAAAATGGGTGGCTGGATGAAGCCTCCTGATCCACTAAACATTGCTGATGTTCTATAATATGTATAAAATGACAGCAAGTAAAATAATAGATAACATTAGTTTTATGTTATATTACTGTAATATGTTCATAGGGTAAAATTTCATGGAATGCCATAAACACTTTCACAGAAGAGGAATGCAATATTGTATTTATGAAATTAAAACTGCATCTTTTTCCGTCATCTTGCTTCTCCCTTCTCCAGTCCTTGCATTTATCATTTACCCTGTGAATGCTTGTCACCATTAGTATCTAACCTGCAACTCTTTACCTTCCACTGATAATATTTCAATTGAGGAATGACTTCTTTAGTGTTAAGGACATGCTCAAACAGAGAACAGGTGAACAGTTGGCACATTCTGGTATTGTTCACCAACAGCGAGAGATCGGTGTATGTGTAGATTCCTACAGTGGTGGTCTGTTCAAAACATGCAGTAATTCACAAATTTATAGGTGACAAAGGAAGAGGAAAAAAACATGCTGTTAGTGAAATGAGACTGGAATCTGTTGCTGAAGGCAGAGTAGGGTAACATTGGTTGGACATACCAGCTACTACTTATCTGTGCTTCAGCGCATGTTTGTTTAAGGACAGAACACAACCCAGTACTGCTGGGAGTTGGAGAAATATTATGGGCTCTCTAGAAGCATTGTTATTTTTTTACTTAGCTTCTGACAATGAAATAAGTGTCAGTAGTCGTAGGAGGTTAAGTGGGAGCAGAGGATGGGTGTGTACCTTCCTATTGTCACAAAGTGCGTAGGTCAAGCTTGTGGGATAAGTAGGAATGTTAAGCTTTAATTACTAGGAGAACAGTTGCTACTTATTGGAGACACTGCCACCTGGAAAAACAATCTAGACGGAACCCAAGGCAGTGGGACTATTTAAACCTGGGGTGTTGACACAAGCAGAGGAGAAGAAGAGAGGGACTCATGCAGAAAAAAAAGAAATTGTATTGATAATGTCCTAGGGAATGTCACATCTGTACATTCTGTCAGGCAAGCAGCTGTGGGCAACAACAGGAAAACTGCACCAAAAGTTATGTCATGACATACTTCTGTGTTCTGCACCAAAAGTTATGTCATGACATGTGTCTGTGTTCTCCTGCACCAAACGTTAGGTCATGACATGTTTCTGTGTTCTCGCCAATCAACATGGTTCACAAATGTTACTTATACAATCCAGATTAAATGTGGCTTGGGAACACATTGCTAAAATCTTTTTAAAGGTGTGCAACATATGTCAACAGAAACTGAAACTGGACTGAAATAGATGGGGGAGGGGAGGGTCAGAAAACCTGCATGAATTAAATATGGGAAGGTGTCAGAAAGTCTGGAGGCAAGCTTGATTTTACACAAAAGCTTGTCAGTTATTCAGTCATGAATCACAATTCTGTGTTATTAATGAAGGAAACAACTTCAGAAGATTAATGGTCATGTATCCAGGGGTAGACATTTATAGCATGGAAAGCATATTCGGTTACAAAGCATAAGACACCAGGTATTAAAGTATACATTAGAAGTTCAGACACTGAGTCAGGTACTTGACAATGGTGCGGAAATTCCAGCCAGATCTTTTAGTCAAAAAAGCTAGTTCTGCATGTTTTAAATCAAGATCCTTCATTATACCACATTTAGAAGAAAGCTATAGGTTTAACAAATATTGCTTTAATTTTCTGTCACATATAATACTTGCTGAAGTAAATAAAGTGTAAACAGTACTACCCCCAGAAAAACACAATAATCTGAAAACTTCATTTGTTAAAATAATAGATACCACCCATTCTATCTTTCCTGTTAAACAATGGCATAGATTGTGTTTAGAATGTAGGTGTGCTACTAAAGTGAACTTGAAAATGGCCCTTTTATTTTCTTTATTAAAGGTTATTAAGATTTGGGTGTGTTATTACAGTTAAGGTCTCTGAAGGTGATAAGCCAACACTGACATTGCCATTTCTGTAACACAGCTTTGAGTCGTATTACAAAGGTGGCATTATTAACAAAGACATTTTCAAAAACAGAATGCTCCATCTGCAATCTGAAACTGAGATATTCAGACTACCCTCTGACTGAGTCTTTGTAGAATGATCAGTGCGTTACCTGACCACTGTGATTTCCATATTTCCATGAACCAGTTTTTTTTTTTTTTTTTTTTTTAATTGGGAAAATTGCTCTACGAGCTTAAAACACATCAGTTTCTCATATTTTGTGAATTACTTTAATGCACCAGAAATATTTGGGGAAAATAATTTGCTACTGCTGTAGGAAAAAAATATGCATATACTTAAAAAACACAAAAATACACATGATGGGTTTGATGGCATTTTGAAGCAGGCTACAATCTTTTGGGCAAAAGCACTGATGTCAGGTTCTTGCAATAAGTTTCACTTCTACCATGTGTGGCCACCAGGCACATTCTTTTTTTTTTTTTAACAGAACATCATCTGCAATGATTCTCACATTGAAATATGTGAACAGCTTTGTGAAATATCCATACTGTACTTTTAATTTAAGTAAAATCAGAATTGCTATCAACAAATCAACAAAAAACAAAAGGCAAAATCAATATATAGACATGTGTAAGGTATCTACAAACATCATGCTTGATGAACCTTAATATCTCTAAGGGCATGACTCATCGAAGCAACAGGTTTGACAGTGGCTTTGAACTAAATGTAGCAAGTCTACTGAGCCTGGTTATGCTACATTGCTCCTATTCCCCCTTTCAATGTGTAATCATTGCTGTTTGGTGTGTACATAAATACCAAACAGGAAAGTTTAGCAGTTCTTCAAAAGACAGTTGTACTGTCTAGAGGTGACTTTAAGCTCACCAGCATCCAGCTGCACCTGTGTGACACTAAATAAGTAATTTAACCAGACCAAGGCTCCAAGCACCATTATAGAATCTGCACAAAGCAGTTTACCTTCCCTCGCCAACTCATGGTTTGGTAGGGCACCGAACAGCGCCACCATCCAGCGGATTCTCACTTCTGTTTCACTTTTTGTTTCACTACGAACTCACACTAGTGTGCTTAAGGAAGTTTCACTTCAGTAATTGAACAGGATGATCTAGGCGACAGTTCCGCTGTTTCATGGGATTAGATGGCAGATAACTTTTTTCTGAAGTGCTGAGGATGGTAATGTGGAAAAGAAACCATGTGATGTGGCAGCAGAGAATGCAGCAGTTAAAAGTTATGCAGCAGTGACAGAAAGTAAAAGAGAAAAGCAGCAACAAACTGAGACGATATGTGGTTTTGTGGCAGCTGATAATGAAATAACTAAAACATACGTAGCAGTGACAGCAGGCAAAAAACGACAGCAGCGATAAACTATAAGTAAAACTGTTTTTAAAAAGAAGAGAAGGCCAACTGTGAGAATAAGAATAAATAAGAAGAAACAATGACACTGTGATAGACAGATATTATGTATGGGACAATCTGATAACTGTTCTGGGTTTTAAAACTCCCAAAATTCAGTTTTTCATACAAATTGGGACAGAGACATTTTGTGACTTAACATTTGAAACTGATGGACTAATGATGACATTTCTGGAATTATGTAACAAAAAGAAGGACATTTGTCTGTGGAATAATTATTTGTTTTCTGTTAGCTTGTTTGTGTCTTTCGGCTTTTCCTGGTTAGGGGTCGCCACAGTGGAACTCCGGTCCACTAATGATTGGCAGTAGATTTTTACGTACTGGCTTGCCGGGCCTAACGCACAACCTTCAAAGAAGGAACGCCCATTCACGCATGTCGCCACACAGAAGACGCTCTAACTGAGATACCTTAAATATTAAAAAAATATAATTTTGCAGTTTAGAACCAATGAACTGAAAAAAGATAATATAAAAAATGCATGCAGTGTCTGTGTGAAACTTTTGATAAAACTGTGAAAGTTAAAGAGGAAAAAAAGTTATGGAGAGCAGGGTGGAGGATGGAAGTTGTTTTGAAATGTGAAAATAACATGGTGAAATACTTGTGTTATTTTTGTGGCTGATCATAGAGGGACATAAAAGGGACAATCCCAGGGTTTTAAATTTAGGTACGAATTCAGGACGACCAAAGTAACACCCACTTTAATAACATCACACTTTTCCTGCCCACAACGTCGTTTTATTTAAATTATTTTTTACATCCTCTTCCCCAGTCTCTTTTTAGTTCCCATTGCAAATGGAACCTTTCAATTTGCTTTCCTATCCCCTGTAACACAAGTCTTATTCCATGTTGCCATAGCAATGATCCCTGTGAAAATGAAGGAGATTGCACTGAAGTACAGCCATGGAGTTTGGACTAAATGAAAGCTAACAGCTGCCATTATTTTGTACTCACTAAGCGGTGGTGTTTAGCAAGTGTAAAACAAAAAAAAAGAAGAAGAAAATTAAAAAAATATTGAACAGTGTACGTGAATGTGTGTGTGCATGTGAGTGTGAGCGAGATTGGTTGAACCATAATTTTACATTCACTAAGCAGCGCTTTTGCTGTTTATTGAGTGTAAAAGTAAAAAAATAAAAGAAAGTGTGGGCGCATGTTTATTTGTGTTTGTTTCTGTCTGCATGTGAATGAGATAAAAAGGTTTGGGTTTGTGTGTGTGTGTGTGTGTGTGTGTGTGTGTGTGTGTGTGTGTGTGTGTGTGTCTGCGTGTGTGTGCATGTGTGTGCGTGTGTGTGTGTGTGTGCTCTAGATAATACAGAATGGACTTAAATGTGAAAGATTTAGAGAATTATCATCAAAGAAACAATCAATGATTCCTTGGCATGCCGGAGGGCAAAAAGGGCAGCAATCTAGTGGAATTCCTCATGTCACGGCTTAAAAGTTTTGCAACTTGATGAGAACAACAGTCTATCATCTAATAAGCAGCTAGCAGGCAAAAGACATAAACCTGTTTTACCATCAAGAGCCCTAGTGTCAGATGGGAATAGAAGGTGTCGGCAAGGCCTATGACACACTCCTGGCATTCCATTGTTTAACACGTTTGCAGTGTTTAGGAACAGCAGTAAAGAAAAAGAAGATCTAGGTTTGTTTTTAGTTTTTTTTTATAATCCTGGACCCTTCCACCCCAGAAGTAGAAGCTTTGGAGAAGAGAATATGGGTTAATAGAGACATCCATGACATCCATGAGGTATTAAGGGCTGGCAAGTCTGTTTCTATTGATCACTTGCAGAGTCTTGGTGAAGGTTGTGCCAGAAAGAGTTATAAAATTATGGCATCAAGGTAATATGTACTACCGATCTTTTGTCAAGATACTGTTTTTGATTATATGACTGTACTTTGCCAACCGAGTTTGAGGTGTTACTCCCCCCAAGAGAAATTACTTTGTGGGTGCAGAGTTACCTTTCCCTTTTTCTTACTTTAGCACCAAGTGAGAGCCACCAGAAGGACAGGGGTCCCCCCCATACTCCTGTTCCACAAGGCTGTGCAGAATTTGAACTAACAATCCTAGTGCAAATTGTTGTATTATGAGATGATAGTTACTTTTATAGTTATTACTTCTGTTTTACTATTTAGCCTTTTGCTTTTTTTTCTTGTCTGTTCCCTTCTAGCATAGTCTTGAGTAGTAACATACTCTCAGACAACAGTAGAGAAGAGCCTCCAGTGGAAAGTTACAATATGTGAGAAGCAAAGAGAGCATAAATCTGTTACGCTGGAATGTGACAGGAATACCTGCAATAATAAAGTACAATACATGCTGCATATATAAAGAGAGGCTGCATCCGCAGCTTACAGATTCAGTTAGCACTTTCTGGTGGGAGAAGGAATAGCTGCACTAGAACAGAAAAAGTGGAACCTCAATCCTTGTCCATGAGTCTCTATAATGGAAAAAGGAGAAGGAATTTACCAAGAGATCTGGAACTAATACATGTTAAAAAGGCTGATAGTGATCTCATTTTGGGTTGTTTCTATGGTCCTAATGAGGATAACCCTAGCCCCTTTAAGGACTTTTCAAAAGCCTTGAGAATCTTTATCAGCCACGTATAACAATTTTGATGGGAGGAGACTTTAATGTGGCAGCAAACTCCCCAGTTGAACAGGCTCCCTCTATAGAGAAATAGATTACCTAGGGTGTCAAGACTGCTCTAGTACCTGGTAACTGACCACACTCTTACTTACTTCACGGCCTTCTATACTTAGGAAAGAGACTACACATACTTTACACCGATGGTGGACATCAGCCAGTAGGACTGACTATGTCATTATAAACACACATTGCATTAAAGAAATTTTATCTGTTGAGCATAGGTCTGTTTCCCTATCATATCATAAGAATATTTGAATTGGAATGGGCAGTCTGGACAAACTAGAAGGCCAAAGTCCATGATGGTTTGATGCTTAAAATTAAATTTCAGTCAAGTATAATGCAAATGATCCAAAGCTACTAAGGTCAGCTGTATAT
>NC_056746.1:918249147-918251647 GCF_019279795.1 Protopterus annectens | reverse complement strand
TACAGGTATGTATAGCTGTTTTATTGTTGAGAGACTGTCAGCAGTAATCGTATGACTGACTTCAACTGCTGTACCATGTGCACATATCAAGAAAGAAATGGGAATGATTATGTACTTGGTGTACTTTTATTGCAATCTTTTATGAGTAAGGAATGTAATGTTTTATAATTTTAGTGTTAAATGATCAGAGATGAAACTATGTCACCTTTATTTCTGTTTTGATGAATGTTGTTGAAGCTAAGTAGGGCTATTGTACTGCTGTGACTAGGATGAACGCCATTTTGAATTTTGAATAGAAGGTTGTAATTAGTAAGGTGGTAAATGAGCTGGATGTATATACATTTTTCCCAAGATTTTTGACAGTAGTGCTGGGATGGCAATGGGTCTGTAATTTGAAAAATCAGTTGAGTTTAACACCTTTATGCAATGGAATAATATGAGATGTTTTCCAGAAGTCAGATATATAGTTTTTAATTATATAACAATTGATTAGTATGAAGATGGGGAACGCTAGGGCATCTGCCTCCATTTTTAAATATTCAGCTAGCATCAGTAGCTAAAGTTGTTGGCTTTAGCTTAAGTAATAGCTTTTTAATAGTGGAAGTTTAAAATTTTTGGAATGTGAAAAAGTCACTCTTTTATTGTCCAGTGAGTCTGGAGTGTGGAGGTGGACATCATACAGGATGAATGGCTGTCAGATGAGGAATCAGTCAGTCATCAGGGATTACAAAGAGAAGGAACAATGACCAAAAGCATGCACAGTACCATTTCAGTTATTTGTTTATAGATAACCACCGTGGGACCAGACACAAATGCATACAGTCGTCAGGTAAAAAGAGAAATAAAAGTGCTTAAGAACACATTGTATAATGCAGTAAAGCAAAAGGATGCAACATGTAGACTAAGAAATGCACTTGGCTAGAAGGCAGAAGTAAGCACAAAATGAATTTCGGCTTTTCCCGGTAAGGGGTCGCCACAGTGGAACTCCGGTCCGCTCATGATTGGCAGTGGATTTTTACGGTGCTGAGTTGCCAGCCCGACGCCCAACCTTCAATAAAGGCATGCCCATTCACACTCACACCTACCTGCATGTTTTTAATGTCACTCGACCGCGGGGAGGACATGCAGACTCCACACAGAATGCGCTCCAGCCGAGAATTGAATGGGAGAACCTCTTGCTGTGAGGCGACAATGCTAACCGCTGCACCAGCACAGCTTACAGAAAATAAAATATAAAATTAAAGGAACAGATGAGTGGTTCTACTAATATTAAAACTTGCATCACTCTTATTATTACAGAATTAGAAGCAGCAAGATCATAAACTTCAGGGCACTTCATTAGTATTTAGAAATCAGCACTTTAGACTAGAAATGAAGATGGGCTATTCATAGAGTCACCAACATGTCAGAAAGCCATAACAGTTAGCTAGTATTTAAACATTAAAATAATTTAGCATGAAAAGGAGAAGACTGTTTCTACTACTGTTTGAGACTTGCGTCGTTCATATGCGTTCTACAGAGCTAGTAGTAGTCATGCCATAAAGTCACTGCACTTAGCTAACATTTAAAAATCAGTATAAAATAAAATATGAAATGAAATGAGCAGAAAACTCTGTTTACTAATGTTTTAGCTTTGCATTGTTCATATGTTTTCCTGGGAGGCAGGTCATAACATTCCTGAAAGGCTACTTTCCTTCGAGGATAAAAGGCACAGGTGAAACTAATTAATGGCTCAGAGAAAGCTGTACAACTGCAATTTGAGATAGAATCTGGCTAAGACCTTTGAAACTTCTTATAAGCACACCTCCCCTAACTTCCACAGTCAATGCTGGGACAAACTCAGAAAGGTAGACTGAAAATGTAAGCAAAGAATCAAAACAAAAAAATCTCTGGGACTGTCCCTTTAAGATATGCTGGTCAGTCTTAATCATGTTTCTTTTGTGGGCACTTTTCTGATTTATTTAATGATTGTGACAAGTACAGTGTAACATGTGAGGGGAGAAAGGACGTACATCAAGAAAGTGAGTGCCTGAATGCAGGTTGCGTAAAAAAGGGACACTTTGCATGGATTGTCAAGAACAAACAGTAAATAATGAAAAACAAGGGGAAAAGGAAGAAAACATACATGAGGAAGGACAACAAGAGGCCGGGGGAGAGGGGGAACTAGGTGAAGAAGAAACTGTTAAGAAGAAAAAAATATGGAGGGGAAAAATGAGGAGAGAGAGAGAGTGCATGCAGGAAAAGAGGTCAGGAGAAGGGACTGATACTATTTTTTTTAAATTCTAGCCAGTGAAAAAAATCTGATTCTGAGGATCAATAATTATTTGTTACAAAATCCCAAGAAAACAGTTGTGAAAAAAGTAAAAATAAGAAAATGAACATTTAAAAAGAAAAGTAACAATTTTAGAATACTTACAGTAAATGTGAACAGTATTGTTAACAGTGTAAGAAGTATAGGGATACTGGAATGGAGTGCTAAATGTGATGTGAATGTTATTTT
>NC_056746.1:918146647-918244147 GCF_019279795.1 Protopterus annectens | reverse complement strand
TGGGAGTAGAACCTAGAGCCTCCTGGTCTTCCAGCCCCAGAGGTGAGTGTACTGAGACTGCATGACAATACATTTCAATGGAACAAATGGTGTAACAGCAGTAGAGTAAAATATCTGGCTATTTGCAATTCAGACAGCTTTTGGTGCTCAGTAAATATTATTTAAGATGGCATTTAAACATTGATAGTCTTTCTTCTGTTCTGGGTTGTAGTAAATGTGTGTTCTGATTTTGTGGGAATTTAGAGTTGCTGTACCATGGTTTGGTGTAGTATAATTTCTCATCCAGTACTTCAACCATATAAATACTCCTATTATAATGCTATTCACTTTTTCCTTTGTGTAGTTTTACCACTGTTTGTATTGTCATTAGATGTGCCTCATTATAGGTTCATAAGTAAGAACTAGGTTAGCTGCCCTTGCAGCCATTTTAAACTTTGCCAGTTTCCATTTTCGTGATTGAATTAACCTATCTCATTTTGTTAGATATTGGCCTTACTCATCCTGTGCTCGATAATTATTTATTACAGCAAATGAGAATAGCTGGGATCATACCATAGATTTTTAGGGAACCCATGCACAGGATAAAGCATTTAGTAGCTGCCTCTGCCTCAGTAAATTAATAGTATGGGGGCAGTTTTATGGTAAATTTTCTGTCTCCCATCCATAGATCCAGTTTGCACTTGAAAGTGGACAGGGGTGAACTTTGTTTTATGCTGATGGGGCATCTGTCCCAGATCAGCAGTATCCTCTACAAGATATACCTGTCCCTCCAAACTGTTATGTTGATGATGCAGAAGAGGTTTCAGTCCCTAGACTGAGTATTTCTGATGCCATTTGACTTACCGATGTGCAGTAAATCCATCAGTATTAGTTGGAGGATGCCTTCTATGCCTGGCACTGGTCACCTTTTAGCAGTCTGTAGGATGCCTAGTATACTGACAGTTATACAAGTTACTTTGCCCTATACCTTTTCCATAACATGTGCTACTCAGATAATAGCTGTGCTTTTACTTGTCTTTCTATTTTTGTTGTTTTTTATTGGTTGCATTACCATAATGTAGTGCTGCTGGTCTCAACACCAGATTCTTATCATAACCCACCTTAAGCATAAGTTCATAGGTTCATAGGATCATAGGAGGTTACTAGGCTAGCAGCCCTAGAGCCTTTACAAGCCTAGCCATATTAATCCCAAATATCCCCATTTGTTCTTTTTGGGTAGTGAGCAGAATGAATTTATGAATAGAGCAGGTCTGAAATCAACACTGGCTACCCCTGTCCATGAGGGGTATGGGTGCCACCCTAGGGGTGGATTTGCAGTCTCCCATCCAATTATCTAAGTTACTTTTCAATAGGGTCAGTGAGGAGCTCTGTTTTACGTGAATAGGAACTCTATTTCAGAGAAGTGGCAGTCTTTGTCTGTCTTGCCTGTTCTTTTAATGTCACAGACAAGGTTGAGATCCCTAGAGTGAGTGACTCTTGTGCCATTTGACTTGTGGATGTGCAGCATATCCATTAGGGCAATGTCGGAGCTTGTCACTTAGGCCAGTCACAAGTAACCTCTCAGCAGCCTATAAGATAAAGACTAAAGAGACGGGGCTTTCAGCCTATCCATGTAGATCTTGGTTTGGAGTCTCTGTATTTTCTTAGTGAGAAACCTCCAAGGTCTCTCAAGCTGCTGCAGGTGTCTGGTGAGGTACATGCAAAATGGTGCATTATACTCTATTAGTGGTCTGATGAGGGTCAAGTACAGTGGAGTTGTAACATCCTTTGACCTGGATGCTATGCCCTTGCTTATGAGGTGCACTATGTAGAAGGCTTTCCTTACTACTTTGGAAACTTAGTGGTCAAAGTTCAGTTTGCTGTCAACCTGTGTTCCCAAGTCTCGCACCACGGAGTTGGAACTCAGGGGAGTGCTGTCAATGTTGTAATTTGTAGGAATTCCATTTTGCCAAAGAAAATAATAATACATTTTTTCATTTAGTTTTAGACCATGGCTTTGGCAACAATCATTCATTTGTGTAGCCCCTTCTTGTAATATGTTGACATCATTGTGGGAATCAGTGATTGCTCCCAGTTCACAATTATCAGAAAATTTGGTGAGCCAGAGGCTGTCGACTTTCACCTAGACTTCTAAGAAACAGATGCCAAACAGTAAGGGGTCCAGTACAGACCCCTGTGGTACTCCACTGATGATGGGTCTACTAGTGGACGTGGAGTCACCAATTTTGACAGAGTGTCTTTTGTCAGTGAGCCAATTGGCTACCCATCTAGTAATGTAAGGGTTATTCCCCAGTTGGGAGAGTTTCTCAATTATGCCAGAGAGGGAAATTGTGTCAAAAGCTTTGGCAAGGTTAAGATAGGCTGTATGCACTGTCATTCTTTGACATTCTCAAAGAATTCTACCAGGTTTAATAAGCATGATCCACCCTTAACAAAGTCAGACTGGGTTGGGTCTATTCTTACCATGACCATGCAGATGAGGCTGGTTAAACTTATGCATCTGTAGTTCCCACGGTCAGTTGATGCCCCCCCCCCCCCATTTATGCAGGAGAATTACTGTTGCTGTTCTCCATTCTGCAGGAACATAGCCAGTTCTCAAGCTATGGTTAAAGAGAACACCAAGTGGGTCCACTAAATCTTGTTTTAAATTGTTTAGTGAACAACCCAGTATATTATCTGGTCCCACTGAGGCTGTGTTTTTGGTCCTGAGTAGCTCAGAGATGACCTGTTCTCTAGAGATACTAGGCAGAGGGCTGGTGTCAGGAATGCTTTGGGATGTGGTAGGTTGGTATAGGGGAATGAAGTTTGAACTGAATCTGTCAGCTAGCAGGTTGGCAATATTTCCAGTGTAATATGAGTGATCCCATCTACAACCAGTTCGGCACACAGGTGGACATTCCCTTTTAGACTTCAGACATAGTTAAAGAATGTCTTATGATTATCCTTGGCTAGGATTGTGATTTTAGTTTCATAATTTGCTTTAGAAGACTTTACAAGATTTCTGATTTTCTTGTTTAGGCTTAGGGGGGAACTCTTCCTCTGCAGAGTGATATCCCTCTTGCTTTTATACAACAGTTTCTTCATCTTATTATATATCTGTTTATACTTGAAGTCCACCACTGTGATTTGTTTTTATGGGAAGACCTGGTTTTGGCCCGGTCAGATACAGCAGAGTTTATGCAGTCACTACCAGTCCTAGTGGAGGTGCAACTATCTGCTCCAGAGCATTTGTATTAACAAAATCTAGGATTCTCTGGGTAAACATGTTTTTGCTCATGTGTGTCCCCCAGTCTATGGAAGGATAAGTGAAATCTCCTATGCAGGCAGAAAAACAGTGATAAATTCAATAAAATCAATAAATGCAGCACAGAAGTTTTAAATAGCACTGAAACATTTCAAGAAAGTACAAAAAAAATACTTATATCATTTTGTGGGTTCATATGGTTTTAGAAGCAATCCAAGACTTGTGTTCATAGGTGTCCATGCCAGGCACAAGGAAGCTCTGAATAAATGAGCAACATTTTCAATTTACAGATGGATAAACAATTTAAACTTACAACCTATTTTTCATTCCTGAATGCATGAACTTTCCCTGGAAACAGCACCTAACTGCTCTACATGCATGTCTCTTAACTGTCCAGAATTTTGAGAATGCTCCTGAGTTTGACTTACATTTGCACCTTGTCCATAATATATATTTTTAATTTTCTGGTAAATCTCTGATGATTACACTCTGTCAATAATTCCATGCATTAGACTTTCATACTTTTCTTATTCTACAGAAAATGCACTGTTGATGCAAAATCGGTTCTTTTAACTTAAGTGACTTGGAATAATATTTAAAAATTGTCCATTCTTTTGGGTCTTTGTCCGCCCATTATTTTTGCCGTTGTCCAGAATTCTTGAGGAAAGACATTGACAGGTATGTCCACGCATTCAGATTTATTCCTCTTTCTGATGACAAACTCTTTTAGTATGACCATAAAGTATATAGTGATGTTCATGTACAATGTTTTTTTTTTTTTCAAAAAAGATCTTTTTGGCCACGCATAATGTTAACACTAGTGAGAGAAACAGCCTCATTCTACCAGAAAGTTTGGAGTGACTTTTTGAATATTTTTATATCTTAGTTCATATTCATGCCTTCTTGTTTCATTTTCTTCCATCAGTGCATTCCAGTTTTGTTTTAAAAAGTTGCTCATCTGAGCAGATAGCGAGTTGTTAAATTATAACTTGTCCCGTCCCCACTTTGATTTGTGTCATTGTTTTGCTTATCGGCAGTATCATTTGTTTGCTGTGCTTTGCTCATCAATCTGTATTTTTGCTGTGATTTCTCAAACTGCTTATACTGAGTAGCAGTAAAATGATTTTGGGTGCTACTGTTGATCTAGCTGCATGATGTTTCTGCAGATATTAGTTGTTTCTGCTGAATGTTTTGTGGTTGCCTCAAATTTCCTTCAATTGTCCTTTAGTGTGCTTGTCCTACACAATGGAAGAGGACAATAGAATTTAAAAGACAAGCACGTGAAATGTGATGTGATGAGTATCTTGGAGATGTGTATTTCCCTGAACATTATGAGATTTGTACTGCTTTCAAACCCTCTACTCACAAAGAGCACAGGAATAGGTCTGAGCTGTAAAATCTCAAATCTACTCCTGTGTCTGAGCTTTCACAGAAACAGTTTATCCCAGTGCTTCTTCTTCATCTCCAAAAGTGGAGGAAGCTCAGAAGAAGTCCTTGTTTACTGAGCAGTATTTTTACATTCCCCCTAAGAAATTCAGGTTAGAGGCTGCTACAACCTCTGGTGTCTGTACCTAAAGCCTCTCTGGCTTCCTTCCAGTTTCTTAGCAGCCTGTCTTCATTGAATTCAGAACAAGAGCTTAGAACCCTATGATTCCACTCAGCCAGGTCAGTCGGTTTCAGGAGATCCACTTCTTTCAAGCTCATCATTTTTTACCTTGCAGAATATGTGGTCCCAGGCTTTCTCTTCCACTAACATTGGCGTGAGTTAAGAGCATTCCTTGCCTAACTTTTCTGCTGCTGGCCTAAGACTTTCCTAACCAGTACCCTTTCAAGTCTTGGTTCTGGGGTGCCCATCAATTGAACAATTGATGTCACAGTCAACATTAGTGGGTCCCTTAAGGTCAGTTGAGGTTTTGGCCTCTGAGCCACAGTCCTTGATATCAAGACTTTCCTTCTCAGTACAGGAGATTTTGACTGAAAGCAGGACTCTTGATACTCAGGGGACCCCCTCAGTATCAGGATCGGGAGACAATCCTTCAAGGTCTAGAACAGTCTTGATGGCCTATGCAACTAGTCCCAAAGGTTGGCCTTTTGATTATCAATATCTAGGAACAGAGTTTCAGTTCTGACTCTTGTTCTATTCTCTTAGTACAAGGACAAACTCATCCTCATAGCATCAAGGTCACCTTCAAGGACTCATTTTTTTTGGATTTGCCTTCAGATTTAGATTTTATTAAGCAGTTTTCCTGCAGGTACATCCCACAATATGGAACTTCATCATGGCCTGTACCATGGGACCTCCAGTGCCTGCATTGTCAGCCATCTACCCTTCAGTGAACACTGGGATTAGCAGGTTTTCTGTAGGTGTCAAGGTCTCACTTAGCGGAGCTGAGCCATCCTCATCCTTGGAGTCTGCCTCTCCAAGACCCAATAAGAGGGCACAGTGCAAGTGGAGGCATGCATGACTCACCAGCAGTTATTCTACCCCAGACACTGAGAAGAATGCAGAGGCTAATCCCCTCATCCCTATCAGGGGATCTCATATTTGTAAAGATCATTGAAATGTTTTGAGTTAAGGCAGTATAGCTTTCAGAAACCCACTGCTCACATGAGCTTAACTCAGAGAAGGCCTGCCAATCTTCCAAGTCCTCCTCTTGGTTTGGTTCCCCTAGTTGACAAGGTGAGTTGACTAGTGGCACCAACAAAATGGAAGAACTTTTATGTCATGGATTTCAGTGTCAAAAAGACCAAACAATATTTTCTAGCCCCTAAAGACTCAATATGTTTGACTGGTACTCACAAATATGGTTCTATTGTTGCTCTGGCTACCTTAATGAAAGGTCCTACTTCTCAGACTGCAGCTAGCCAGGCCCTAAGTAACTGTCCTATGCATTAAATGGATTAGAAAAGTTTATATGCCCCCCTCCTTTACCATGAGAGCAGTGAAATATACAATGCACATGTTATGAGTCCAGGGGGATCTGGATAAACAGACTTCTCATACAAAGTAAGGATTTTTACCAGACAGGGACCTTAAAGCTAAACTTAAATCTCAAATGTCAAGCTTGAGATCTGTTCAATCTGAACATGCTCTTAGCTTATATTATTATACACATTTCAGCCAGGACACCAAGCATTAGCATTCCTGTTGGACACCATGTCTGGCTTCTCTTAATGCACTTAATGCAGGGGGATCTGGCTAAACAGAGTTCATGGATAAAGAAAGGATTGTTACCAGGCAGTAACCATAAAGCTAATCTTAAGTCTCAGATGTCAACTCTGGCCTCTGTATTCAGTCTGAATGTGCTCTTAGCTTATATTATCATGGATGGTTCAGCCAGGACACCAAGCATCAATGTTACTGTTGGACACTATGGCCAGTTTTATTACAACCCTTATAAAGAAGCTTTGCCCTTTTGATTAAACTGTAAAAGTTGAATTATAAGAACAAGAGAATAAAACCCTCACTATTGTTTGCATCAAATGTTAAGCCTCACAATATAATGCACATTTTTCAGGATATTGTGGAGGCAGGACCAACTATGATTCCGATGTAGCCAAAAGTAATTTAATTACAAAGGCTATGGGAAAGGTCACAATGGTCATGGCAACTTGCAAGGTGACTGACAACCAAAAGATGGTCAAAATCATCAAAATATTTAGGATCTCTATGTTCTTTCCTCTAGGGCACACAGTAAGCTCCCCGTGTCCTTGCCCAAATGTTTCCCTCTGCAGGCTTTGAGGGATCATCTGTCCCTCCACCTGTCAGCATGGTTGGCCATCACATAACAAAGGTTGCTGAGCGCTTTCTTTTCTAGTGGCTACCCTGTTCTCTTTATATGCCTTCCCAAACCACTGTCCTACACTCCAGATGTTCTGCCTCATTAAAAGACTGCAACAAAGAAACATACAGTCTCATGCAAAAAAAGAGACATCCATGATGTCCCAACAGATCAGCAAGGGCTAGGCTTTTATCAAAGGTTCTTTTTGGTACTGATTTAAAAAAAAGAAGCCTAAGTTCAGAAGTGGCCCTTAGAGATCCTCACTGTTTTTCCCATCTTCCCTCTGATTCTCAGGTTTCTAGAGAAGGCCCAGAAGCACAAGACCAAAGTAATCCTGATAACCCCATTTTGCCCTCAACAAGTATGCATCCTCCTGCAATGACCTCATCTTACAAATCACTCTGTCTGATGCCCACCACTAGCCTCATCCATCTGGCAAGCACCACCTGAAACTCCAGTAGGTATGGTTGTCTGCTAGGTTTTTTCACTCCTAGTGATGGTCATGGACACTGCTACCCCAAATCGTAATATCTGTTCATGTGCCTAGCACAAAAAAAAACACTTAGAAAGGTAAGCAGACCCAATTTTCCTTGTGGGCTATGGTACAAGGTTTAGACACTATCACAGCCCCAGTGTCAAGTATTTTATACAATTTCAGATTTTTGACTCGAGTATTAGGAGTACCTAACAGCTAGATCCAGTTTTCACTACAGTGCTAATTCCTTGTTTCTGGATTCCATGAAAGTCTGTAAATCATTTTTCAAAAGCACATATTTATTTTATTATTTATTTATTTGACATTTGTTAATCGGGTTGGTCCAGCTGAGCCAGAAGCCCATTTTCAGAGGAGACCCGAGGAGAAAAGCTCCAGTGTAAATACAACAATAATGAACTTACATTTTAGATTAACAATTTAATAAAGAAAAAAGGGAGAAAAAGAAAAATTGGATGTTGCATATAGCAAGTATGAGAGAATACTTATATATAGTTGTTCTTATTCTTACAATCGAGTAACTATTAAAATGTACATATTTACACGGATTATAGCTACACAAGAACAATTAGGTATTGGACTAGTAAATAAGACTTCCATGTGCTGGAAAAAAGGTTGTAAGACTAAAATCTGTAAAAAGACTGAAAGTTGTGGGTAAAAGTTAAAAGGCGGGCTTTAAGTAGTGTCCTGGCAGGGGCAGGACCTTCAGTTTACTAGGTAGTGTTTTATCTCTTTTTTGAAGTGGTTTATGTGTGTGATGTTTCTTACATTGGAGTTTGTTGCAGGCCATGGATACTAAGTGTTTGTATAGAAATTTGCCAGTGTTTTATTGGGTTTGTAGAGTATGGAGTGTGTGATATGAAGCTGTGATAGTAGAAGCTGTTGGGGGAATTCTAACCAATGCAGTTTTAGTGCAAGACAGTGGTGTGAGATGTAAGGCTGGTTGGTGGCAAGCCTAGCAATTTTATTATAAGTTTGTTCGAGCGTGGCATGTAATGTGGATTGTAAGTTAGTGAGGATAGGAGAGGCATAGAGTAGGGAAGGTAGCAGGAATGCCTGAGCCAGAGTAAGTTTAGAGTCTGATGTAAGGAATTTTTTATTTCTATACAATAGTCCCAGTTTTTAGTGTGCTTTTTTGATAGACTGTTGGATGTGCAGGTCAGATTTTAATTGATCAAGGACCTTAGTGAGAGGTTCTGCTTTGATAGTGGAGTTGTCAAGTGATGAAATGGTGATTGTGGATTTGAGATGGGCGAGTGATCTGGAAAGGAAGACAGGGAGTTTAGTTTTGTTTGGATTTAAGATGAACTGATTTTCAGTAAGCCATCTGTCAATGGAGAGGAATGAATTTTGGGTAAGTGCATGCAGATGAGATATGTCAGAGAAAGAGATAAGTGTAAAGTCATCAGCATATTGTATGAGAGAGGAGTAGCTGCAGGATGTGTGGAAATTGTTAGTAAAGATATTGAACAGAAGTGGCCCCAGAATAGGGCCTTGGGGACTCCTGATTGGATAAATAGGAAGGAGGGGCTGGAAGTGTGCCATCTAATAGACTGTAGTCTGTTGGCAAGATAGGAGGAGAACCATTGAAAAGGAGAAGTTGAGAGGTTGAGCTCAGATACTTTTGTTAGTAGCTTATAGTGAGATACCATATCAAAGACCTTAAAGAGGTTGAGGAATAGACAGGATACTAGTTGTTTTTCGTCTCTAGCCTCTGCTACAGTATGAGTAAAATATAGGAGGGAGGTAGCAGTACTGTGGTTTGGCTGAAACCCATGTTGGGTAGCAGTCAAAAGGTTTTCTTGGATAAGTAGCTTGAGAAGCTGAGAGTGTATACATTTTTCAAACATTTTTGAGAGTGGGGAGAGAATGGCTATGGATCTAAAATTGGAAGAGTCAGTGGAGTTTCGTCCTTTATGAAGAGGCATTGTATAGCATAATTTCCAGATGTCAGGGACTGTGACTTCTTGGATTGATCTATTTTCTAGTATTGAAATAGGATAGACTGTAGAATCTACAGCAAGCTTGAGAAAGGGGGGGGGGTTATCAGTAGAGGGAGAACATGGTTTTAGTTTAAGCAAGAGTGATTTAATGTAGGTGGGGGACAGGTTTCAGTGAAAAGGGGGTTTTATTGGTATGAGTAGGAGAAAAGGTAGGTGAATTGGGGTTCTGGCCTGTGTGAGTAAGTTTATGGATAGAGTCAATAAAGTATTTGTTGAGAGGGGTGTCAGTTGCTTGGTGAGTGTGATTAGGGTAGGGGTTAGGAGTTGCAGGGTTACGTGGGTCAAGAATTTTATTGATGGTGCTCCAGAATTTTTGGGGGTTTGAGTAGTGTTTGGTTTGGGCCTTATTGTAGAAATTTTTTGTCTTGTTGATTTGTGTTTTTGGTAAGGTTTCTGAGTTCTCTGTAATTTTGGAGGTGTGAAGGGAATTTGGTTTTGAGCCAGGTTTTCCAAATACTGTCTCTTTTGTGCATAAGGGAATGAGTGTCTTTAGAAAGCCAGGGGGCATAATTAGCTTTTATCCTAATTTTCCGAAAGGGAGGTAATGAGTTAAGAATTTCAAAGAAAATTTGATTGACTTGTTTATGGCTTCATTGAGTGGAAGGTGAAGGAGGTAGAACCAATTGATGGATGAGAGTCTAAAGTTAAATGCTTCAGTATTAAGGCTAGAGAGTTTTCAGCCGTCTCTGTATAAGTGAGACCTAGGTGGTTGTCAAAAATGTCTTTGGATATGAATGGAAAGATGGTCACTTATGGTGTCGGGCAGGGTATGGGGTTGTGGTAGAGATTTGGGTCAGCTGTATGGATCCAGTCTAGGATTGAGCTGGTGTGGGAGTTGTTATTTATGTGTCTGGGGGATGTTATAAGTTGTCTGAAACAGTGAAGACTTATGCTGAGGTTTAGGGAGTCTGACATTAGTTTTGTCCAGTCTATATTTGCATCTCCTAAGATAACTGTTTCACAGGGCATATTGTGTGAGATCCATGAAAGTATGTGTTCGAGTATGGGGATGTTATTACCTATCAGGATGTAAATGGAGGCTATAGCAAATTTTTATGGATGTTTAAGTGACAGTTGAGTATTAATAGTTCAGCTGGGTGAAAGTTAGGTAGGGGGGGGAAGGTTAAGTTGCTCAGGGTAGAGAATGGCAACACTGCCCCTTTTTGGGAATTCTATCTGTCCAGTATATGTTGTATCTAGGAGGGAAGATTTCATGCCATGTTTCAGATAAGGTTAGGATATAAGGAGAGTTGTGGGCTATCCATGAATGGACTTCAATGGTTTTATTGAATAGGTTTTGTGTATTCATTGCATATATGGTTAAGTTATTGGGGTAGAATAGGTGGGGGGTGGGATAAGGTGGGAGGAGGAAGATGTTGGGGTAGAGGTAGGTTGGGGCTGAGTAGAGAGGTGAAAGGGCCAGGGTTGGGGTGAATGTCTCCAGCTAGTAGAAGAAAGATTGTGAAAAGGTAGGTTGCTGATGTTTGAGGTAATTGGTGTGGTGTTTTAGTTTAAGCTTAGGGTAGAGAGAGGTGTAGGTTAGTATTTTTATTTTAAGGAGATGTCTGTGGGAGAAGTTATAAAGAGATAGGGAGATAGTGTATGATTAGATAGTATTATTATTGTTAAAGGTAAAGGTGAGTGTAGGAGAAGGTTTGATGTATGAGAGTGTAGTATGATAAGAAAATAAAAATATGAGAAACATGATTAGTGGGGTAGATGTGAAGAATGGGGCTGTGTGTTGTGAGAAAGACAGTGAATGAGCTACAGTTTAGAGGGTGGATAGTTTAGTTAATGACCTCCCACCATACCTCTCAACTATGCCGAATTCCTCTGCATTTACTGGTTTTTTTGGTCCATATAATGGGATGCCACAAATTCATGAGTGGCCCCCTTTATTTCTGATTTCCTGGCTTTTTTTTCAGTGTTTTCTTTTTCAGTCGATGTCATCAGGTGCAGAGGTGCGTGCAATGACATCAGCGTCTTGAGCAGCCTGTCGGAATTTGGCAACAGTGAAGTTTAGGTTTAACAGTTGGCAGCTGCAATGTTTCCTGCCCAAGTTAACATTCAGCAGCAATGTTTGCCTTTCCCAAGTTAACAGTCAGCAGCGCTATATCCACCCACCACCCTCCCGTCTACCCAGGATCAGGATGAAGAAATTTGTTTTCTTCAGAGGTGGCTGGAGCCTCGACCTTAAGGTAAGTAAAAAAAAAAAAAAGAAAAGAAAAGCAACAGAATAATTTATTATTTTAGCAGACTCCGTGTGCCTGCTTTACAGATTCCTTTGCCCACAGAATCAGGAAAGTAAAAGTGAAGTAATTTAAGTAATGCTTATACGTTCTCCTTTGTTGTTAGGTGCCTGGCGTGATGATGATATGGTTCGCGTTGCTTCTTCGTTTTGGAATCTTGTGGGGGTTTTTTTTTCCTCTTTTTTGGCTTCAGTTAGTACCTGACGAAACTAGGATCCACTTCCTGACTGTGTGCTGCAGTTATAAATGAGGGATCGATGTAGTTCGTCTTTATTTAAAATTCAGCCCGAATCAGGAGAATACAAGTTTGTTTACAACAATGTTTTTTTAAACAAAATCAGATATACCTAGTTACCTATTAACCATGATACACATATTGTAAGATATGAGCTTGCATAGATGGACAGATAAGGTAAACTTGAAGCTACCAAAACACTACTTTCTTACCGTTAAAAGCGAAACGCGTTTAAGTGTCGCTGTTTGTTTATGCCAGTTACATTTATGGCATTCAACCGTACGATTTTGGGCATAGTGCTGTGATTTTTTCATTTATTTCTCATAATTTACTGAGGTTCTTCATAAGGTTGGATCGGTTTAAGGCGAAATATGTTATTGTCTAATTGAAGCAAAGATTCTTTATCAGTAACTATGTGGCGTGTAGGTAGCATATGAGTAATAACTATTCTAAAAAAAAAAGAAAGTAATCTTTTTAACTGTGCTTGATAATTGAAGGTTGGTGCTATACTTTTTGCTGTTCTCATGTTGTGTATAATTCCTGCCTGATTCTGCCTGCCCAGTCATGAACAGGTGAGATAGCTCGTATGTTCATAAAAGTCCTGCTGCTGTTGTTAGGGGCTTATTTATCCAGTGAATTTCCTGAGTACTACTACCAACTTCATTTTCCACTCATTTCTGTAGCTCTCCCAGCCACTCTAATGTACACACACACACACACACACACACACACACACACACACACACACACACACACACACACACACACACACACACACACAGTCCTTTTGTTTACTGTTGTACTTCTTTCCTTTTCTGTACCTACTTGCTCATTTGTTTGTTGATTGGGGTCTATTTAAATTTGTGGTTTTATTAGATTGAGATCTAAGGTTATAAAGTGCTGTTGTTACTTTGCCAAAAGGGAAGGATTTGAATTTCAGAAGTATAAACAGCAAGGAAGCTGGCAAAAAACTGTCCATTCTTTAATTGATAGCTAACTGGCTTTGTCAAGTAAACTGATGTGATATTTCCATTTGCAAAAAGTACAGTAAAGAACCTAAATATTCATTCTATTATGATTTGTAAAGATTATCTTTTATCTGGGGGGGTGTATTCTGGCTAGAATGGCATAACACTTTTGCCTGTTTCTGATCTATATGCTAGGGCTAAGAACCAGGAAATTTTCCATGATTAGAATAGAATTTTCTTCTCTCTTGATTTTGTCTACTGCATGTGCTGTTCCAGGAAGAGTGACTGGTTGCATGAAATGTCAAGGCATATAAAGTGCGTGTTGTTTCGATGGATATTTTCTGCAGAATGTATGACAGACCAGTTTGAGAGCAGTTGTGACTATGCTTAGTTCCAAAGATCACTGAGTAGGCCTTTGATGGCCTGATTACTATTTGGAGCCAGTATGCCAGACTACTGAGGGCCTGCTGTAGTTGTCTTTAATGGTTTTGAGGGAGGGTGAAAGTATGCAGACCACCATGTTGTCAGTGTTCAGAGTTAGAGGATGAGGAAGTTGGGACTGGTGATGGGGCAAGTAAAATAACTATTCAGAAATAACGGTGAAAATAAAATTGAAGTTCAGATGTTCTAATACATTTGAGCAATGCATCGTAGTGAATAAAAACAGTAGTTTTAGAAACATCACATTTAATTTACAAACCCTTATGACCGAAGATGAAAAACATAAGTTGCATAATACATTACCAAAGCGGACCAAGCAGCACCGCAAGTGAACCACACAGGCTTTCTTTCAATGTTCCTGCTGTACCAGCTCCAGTCAGTGACTTACCACTGTCTGTGCCCTAAGAACAAATGTGGTTGCTATGTCAGGTTATCTGTTATGTGGGTTTCCTGTGGCTGATAGATGATTTAAAGATGAACCAGAAGTTTAAAAAGATTTTGGCAATGTACTGTATAATGTCTGCATTTAATATTAGTCTAGGAGCAGTTAATTTTATTTTAATAAAATACATGTGTACTTTAGTTTGATACAAGTTCAAATATTAATATAAATAAACACTATTGTTCTGGAGATATGCTCTAGAGAGAAGAGGAATGAAGGTCAGCAGGACTAAGACAGAATATATGTGTGAGAATGAGAGGGAGGATAGAGGAATGGTGAGGATGCAAGGAGTAGAGGTGGCAAAGGTGGATGAGTTTAAATACTTGGGATCAATAGTTCAGAGTAATGGTGAGTGTGGAACAGAGGTGAAGAAGAGAGTACAGGCAGGATGGAGTGGGTGGAGAAGAGTGTCAGGAGTGATTTGTGACAGACGAGTACCAGTAAGAATGAAAGGGAAGGTCTCCAACAGAGTAGTGAGACCAGGTATGTTATATGGGTTGGAGACAGTGGCATTGACAAAAAGGCAGGAGTTAGAGCTGGATGTGACATAGTTAAAGATGTTAAGGTTTGCACTGGGTCGATGAGGGTGGACAGGATTAGGAATAAGTATATTAGAGGGTCAGCCCAGGTTGGAAGGTTTGGAGACAAAGCCAGAGAGGCAAGATTACATTGGTTTGGAAATGTGCTGAGGAGGAATGCTGAATACATTGGAAAAAAGATGCTAAGGATGAAGCTACCAAGTAACAGGAAAAGAGGAAGGCCTAAGACAAGGTTTATGGATGTGGTGAGAGAGGACATGCAGGTGGTTGGTGTGACAGAGCAAGATACAGAGGACAGAAAGAAATGGAAACAGATGATCCGATGTGGCGACCCCTAACGGGAACATGATGATGATGTTCATTGTTATATTTTGTGCTTAATATTTTGTCTGTTCTTCAATTTGCATTTAAAACTGTACATCCCACAATTCCACTGGAGTGGGTGGGGTTACATAATTGTGTATGCAAATTTATGTTAATCCGCGTACAGATTTGTACCTATTTTTCATGGCCTTTCTCCAGATTTTTGATGTTTCCAGGTTGAGAGGTATGTCTCCCACTAAAGATCCTGTTCCACCTGGGATCTTTATTTTGTTTCAGAGAATTTGACTCAGCCCCCCTTTGACTCTCCTGCTATGGCTGATCTAAAATTTGTTTCTTGGGAAACTCTTTTCCTGCTGGCTATTAGTTCAACCATGCGAATCTCTGAAATGCAAGCCCATATCTGTTAATAGATTCATATGAAGTTACTAGACATGTGTTTACAGAGACCATTGAGCAGCCTATCCCATTTCCCTCAATGCATTGCCAGGTTAAGTGACTTTCTCAAGGTAACAAAATAGGCAAATAATGGCTGACAGACTCAAACCCTGTACCACAGGAAGTAGCTTATTAGCAGCTCAAAACCTCAGTACTCTGAACTAACTGCCAGACTAAAAGCTACAGAATAAAATATATTTGAACCTCATAGCCTCAGTCATCTGAGCTAAACTGCCCTTAAGGACTTTAATTATTGTCCCAAAAAGACAAGAGCATTCATAAGAACCAAGCCTTCCTTAATGTCCAAGGTGACAACCGAAACTAATTTATATAAACCAGTTAATTGTCGGTTTTCTTTGCAAATTATTCAAACAGAGGAGAACATTTGTTATATACTACTGTGAATGTTTGTTTTTATTTGAATAGGGCAAAGTTGATCAGGGCGGATTCCTGACTCTGTTTCATTTACTAAAAAAATATTGACAATAATGTATGTAAATCAGCACTCTTTAAATCACTTTGTACCATCATAATTTAGAGTATTCATTCATGAGCCATCACCCCCCCACACACACAAAAAAAATGTGAGCATGGGACTTCCATACATGAACTTCAGAGCTAGAGAGGGTACCCCAGCAATGTAAGTAAATGAAGAGGGGGTCAGGTGGCCTGGGAAATGTTTAATTGGCAGGTGACTAAGACTAGACAGTCTTACTTCTCTGACAAATGAAGATGAAATCAGTCCTGATGTATTTGTAGGGTAAGTATGTAACTTTAAACTTCTGTTGTAATCATTGCATGTAACTGCCCTGTAAAATTTTGATTCTTTAAAACTTTTTACTAATTTTATTTTGTTTTATTTTTATTTTTATGTTTAATTTTATTTTATTTATTTCTAGGAGTTCTTCACCATGGATCATCTCTGTAAATGAGTCATTCCCAGTAGAGTCAATCTAGTTAGGAATATATATATATATATATATATATATATATATATATATATATATATATATATATATATATATATATATATGGGTCTACCTGAGATGGTCGACAAGCCATTTGATCGACTTTCATTTGGTCGACAATTCGTTTGGTCGACAAGCATGTTATGTGGGGGTGCTTCACCCCCACACCCCCCAATGTGGGGGGCTGTGCCCCCCACACCCCCCAACTATATATATCAACTCCAGGGTCGCACAACATTGGGGAGGGGGGAAAATCTGCCTGTCGACCAAATGAATTGTCAACCAAATGAAAGTCGATCAAATGGCTTGTTGACCATCTCAGGTAGACCTATACATATATATATATATATATATATATATATATATATATATATATATATATATATATATATACATATATAGTATTACACCATGTCTAGGCATAGCTCATTAGAGTGAAAGCCACTTACATTGAATCTCAGCTCAAAAACCCCCTCTTTTCTCTCTTTCGCCAATGGGTTCAACGTTTTTTTTTTTTAATTCATTTTTTGTTCCACCCCTACAGATGACCATAAGCTATTTCTGTTATCTTCTCCTTCATCAGGTTTACCTTACCCTACAAGCCTCCCTGGACCATTCAGGTCCAGTCAGCAGAGTGAGGTGCCCTGGGGAAGCAACATCTAGATGCCAAGGATGACTTTTTCTTTTATTTTAAGTTGAGCATGCTATCAACACAAAATGGGCATACCCATCTACCCCTTGCCAGTGTGTCAGACACCCAAACTGCTAATCAAACCTGAGCTGCTTGGTCAGAGTGCACTACCCTGTACTTCATGATGCTATGTTGTACAAAACTGGACTTTGTTTATATAAAGCAAAGAAAGTGTGAAGAGGTTTGCCCTTCACAATACACATGACCAGTATTTACCAATTGGGGAAATGGGGGGAGTCTTATGGACTACTCTGAGTGGATTTCATTGTAATAAGCTTCTCCACATCATTATGTAACCATATGTATAATCAGAAATGTTATGGATTCTGTAAGTTTGCTAAAGCTTAGATCAAAGAATAGCTTATCAATAGCATGTAGCATTGACATTGTGACTTGTCCTACCAAAAGGATTCTTGTTAAAGTCTGCCCTAGAGTTTTGATGAGTCGGGTTTTGTTGAACTGGGCTACATGAGCTAGGAGTCCTCAAAACCTAGCAATGAAGAATAAACTTGTGTTTGTGTGTGTGCACATATGTAGGAATGTATGCATAATGTATATAATATGGTAACTATTTAAACTCTAGAAACTCATATTGTTGGGGCACAAAATGTGGAGAACTGCAAATAAAAAAATCTGGACTAATACCAAAATTGCCATCTTTCAGAATATGCATTTTTCTCTGATGTATGGTAGCCTTAGAGTTGGTATATTTATGAGCTTGGGGGGAGGGGTAAGTGAGGCCTTCTGCCCCAGTGAAAAAGAAGTTTAAAGGAGCAATGTTTAATATTCACTCTTCTCCTGAAATTTCTGGGGGGGGGGGGGGGCAACAATGTGAGTCTCAATTAAAATAAGGAGCCATGTAATATATTTGGATCTGGGGTGTAATAAATGAAACATCTGGTACTTTATGAATGACCCTCCAGTCATGAAATAAGTTCTCATCCCCTCCCATCCTCCACAGTGCCAGATATTTCATTTATTACTTTCAGAACCCCATATATACTCTTCATTCATTTATTTTAGCTGTTCAATCTTAATTCTGCTGGCAACGCTGTTCAAATGATGTCACCAAATTATAGAAATTATTTGCAAACAGACAACATGACTACTTTCAAAACTCACCTCAAAGAATACCCAATCAGCTTCTGGTTTTGTTCCTGCCACAGTGCTGCCTAACCTGTTTTCCACTGTAATTAGCCACAACCTAAACTTTATTCGCTCTTCATAACTTTTCTTCACCTGTATAATCCTTCCTTCTCTAACTACATATATTGTCCTGTCATACCTTTATAGCACTTTATCATCTAGATTATATGTCTTCTCTTCTTTTTTAATCTACAAACTTAGGTCTCCGCTCCTAACCTCACATACTACTATTATATTCCTTTTTCATCCTGACTATGCCAGAGCCATAACTTATACATGACACACACACACACACACACACACACACACACACACACACACACACACACACACACACACACACACACACACACACGCTGCACACACACACACACACACACACACACACACACACACACACACACACACACACACACACACAGGTACACTGAACACTCATCTATAGGCATATTGGAAGAATGCCAACTCGCTTATAGCATGTCTTTAGGGTGTTGGAGGTAGCCAGAGCACATGGATAAACCTCCACAGAGACAAGAGAGGACATACAAAGTTTACACAGAAGGAGCCACTGTCAATTTGTCCTGGTCCACTTCAATAAACACACCACACCGCATGACACTTGACAACCTTTATTAAACTTCCATAAACATGATTGTTAACCAATAGTTATAAATTTCAACCAAAACATGACACAGGTGATAACATCCATGAAAGAAAAAACATAAAATAACCATAAGGGCAGCGTAACCACTCACCCTTGATAAACAGCGTTCCCCATTTGCTCATTTATCCTTGCACTAACAACACAGCATTACCCCGCTCACCTTCAACTTATTGAAATTTACCGCAGCTTAGCTTGCTTATTATCTTATCCAACAGAGCAACTGCTCACTTACCTTCCCAACTTATTGAATTGCACATCCAACATCAGAGGGGTAACAGAAGAGGGCAAGCCTGCCCCTCTTCTCTGCCTAACCACATTCCCCTCTAACAAAAAGAGGGAGGGTGGTAGGGTAGCAAGTTCACACCAAAAATGTTACTCCTACCTCAGATACACTTGACAAAACCCTCTAAACCCCTCCCTACTCTTACCTCATATCCTCCTAAACATGCCTCTCTCCCATTTAACCCCATCCTCCCCTTGTTCTCCTAATTCCTGCTAATCTATGTATCTAGCCCCTCTTGAAGATGTCCCAGGACAAAATGGTCTGTTCCAAACCTCATTTGTCCTGGTCCACTTCAATAAATACACCACACAGAATGACATTTGACGACCTTTATTAAACTTCCATAAACATGATTGTTAACCAATAGTTAATAAATTTCAACCAAAACATGACACAGGTGATAATAAGATCCATGAAATATAAAACATAAAATAACCATAAGTGCAGCATAACCACTCACCCTTGAAAAGCAGCGTCCCCCACTTGCTCACTTATCCTTGCACTAACAAGGCAGCGTTACCTCACTCACCTTCAATTTATTGAATTACTCCACCATTCAACTAAGCAGCTCAGCTTACTTATTAACTTATCCAAAAGAGCAACCGCTCACTTACCTTCCCAACTTATTGAATTGCACATCCAACACCGGAGGGGAACAGAAGAGGGCAAGCCTGCCCCTCTTCTCCGACCACCAGCCTGACCAGGCTGTTCCCCCTCTCACCCACCAAACTACCAGCCTCATAACCACCATTAAGGCATTAGGCCAAACACTCGGTGTACCCCATCCTTCCTAACCAAACTGTGTCCATGCCATCACCTCTCAAATCCCTATCCCATAAATAACAAAATTAGTCAGTTGCCTAAAAGCTGAAAGTAAACCACTGTTCCTTCTTCACTGCTAAGGTAACCAGCTCTAACCTCATAAGCTAGCATACCCAATATCTATGATTGAAATACGCAGTTACCCCACAAACATACAATAAAAGCCGCATAATGATTCTCTGGTCATCACCAGACACTGCCACTTGAAACCATGCATAGACAATTGCATACCCTCACCTAAAATTGCAGCTCCATTTTAATGCCCAATAAATATAATAACTACATGGAATCGCTTTCATTATTCCATTCAGTATTAATCTTGTCATCACGCCAACTACTCATTATGAGCAAAATTGCATTTAAACCACCATCATGGCCTTTAACAGTATGACCCAGAATGCACCACAAACAGTAAACCCTAGCCAAGCAGACTACCAAAGCACAATGTACCACAGAAACCTGCAAATGTCCCCTATCACCAGGTCAAACAAGGTCACTGACATGCCATCATGCCTAAAAGCCACCTCCTGATCACCCAGTGGATATACTAATGAACAAACGGGTCTATATTATATCCTCGAACACTTAAAAAAGTGAACGCGGATTGATCAAACTTATTTTCGTGAAACTGCAAAATATTGAAGCAGCAGAAACTCAAATTTTTTCCTAGGGAAAGAATTTGGTTGTCCGTTTCTGTTGCTTCGGTATTTTCAGTGTTATGGTGGAAAGTTACCGATTAGATTCAGGTAAGTGTGCGATTGCGTGGATGTGAGTGTTAAATTAGGTCGATCAATCAGCGTTCGCATTTTTAAGCATTCGATGATATAATATAGACCCGAACAAACTGCCGTTTCTTTCCCTAATGAAACAGTTGTCTAAAAATCCCCATCATATCCACCATCCACTCAATGGATGACAGACTCCCCACCGAATTCCACCCCTGTCCCTTGAAGGACAACAGCCATATGCGGGAATACGAAATTAAACTTAGGTAGCCTACAAAGACCTTAAAACCATTAACCTCATAGCTACCCATAAACTGTCATTTGGTGTATGGCATCCTCACTCACCATGCTGGATTCCTGTCATCACTACCCAGAGCTCTGCCTCATAGACAAACAAAGTAGCTAATTGCCGAAACAGTTAAAATCAAATCCCAATACCTCTACAAAGATTAAGTGACAAACCATACCCTCATAACCTAGCATAACCTCTGTATATTGGATAAACTTCCTCTTACCTAATCACCAATAGTAATCTTACCATGATTCCCAGATCAGTACTCACCAAATATACCACCCAAAATTAGACCCATGCCAGGAAAACCACACCAGGACAATGTACCACCAAAAATCTAAGAAGCCGAATATCACCCAAAACCAAACAAGGTCAACGACTTGCCATCATGCCTAAGTGCTACCCCTCCTCTTTTTTTTTTTATATGGCTAAACTCGTGACCACAATGATATTTTTTTTTCTTTAAATGATCAATTGCCTAGTAATCCTGCCATTGAACGCACAATCCCTTATAAGGCAACCAAATTATAAAACCAAAATTCAGACATCCTGGAAAACTGTACAGTAGAAATATACTCCTTTCCGTGAGTCCCCCATGAACTAGTTCTGAAAACTCCCTATGATGCGCAGTAACAAAGAACTCTTGCAACATATCACACCTAAAGGGTAACAACAGTACTACACTATGATTCTGATTAAGGTGCTGACCACTTGCAAAACCTAACACCTGGATAACCTTAAACCACCCCAAAATTCACTACCTCCTAATGCCAATCTACAACATTCAAAACTAACCTTAACTCCCATACTACCTATGCCACTAGTAAACTACAACATAGCCAACTGCTGGAAAACTTCAAAACCATGCTTTGTTTAAACCCTCTATCTCCCACATAAGCAAAACTCCCTGTCCCAAAATATCCCAAACACACTCTTGTGCCGTCAATGCTCCTAAAACCCTACCTACAAAATTCACTCAAGTATAAATTAAATGGTTCTTGTGGTACTCCCTTCTAAACTCTAACCTAGTATATAACATTAACAATACCTAGCTCACCCTATGACCAGTTATATGCTTTCCATCACCAGAGTACTTCATGGGCCCTCAACCAACACAGTAAGCTGGAAAGGTAACTGCAAATGCACCACAAGAGTTCCGCCCAATTCTGACATGCCTAACTGCATATAAAGAGGTGCCCCGACATCCTTCAGCAAGCCTTTTAACCCTAATGCAACATGATACACCTTCTGCAAACAGACAGCAAAACCACTCCATTGCCTGTTGTAACATCACCCCACCTGTGGAAACCCCAGACTCTATAACAATCCCCAACCCTGCAATACCCTACCCCAAACAGCCCTCCACCTCAAATTGTCCCCACACTGCCTCAAACTGGTGAATAAAGATTACCTGTGACCACATTATACACCACTTCAGCAAACAAAACATCCACCCAAGCAGAATCTGTTACCGTTCAAATCCACCTCCATCAGGGCACTAACAGTTGCTCACTCAGAGCTCCATCACCCATGACCTCATTATGCACCACCCAATGGCCCAGGACATCCATTGCAGCAGCCTCCATCCTCTTTCGAGACCCCTTTATTCAGGTCAGCAACCAATGTCCACTCCAGTTCCGTACCTCTGCGATCTGCAAAAGAAAAACAAGATAAGCCACTTGCCTTTACAAAATTGAACAAAGATGAACCTCTGTCCCTATCTCTTGTGACTAGCATCAAACACCTTATCACTATGACCCTCCCCTTTTAACGTCAACCGTCACCTCGGTATAAATAAATTAAATATTATCAATAGAGTGAATAATATTATTCCAGTAAGAAAAAAAAAACATTCCTCCCCTTACATAAGTTCCTGTTAGAAATACCCCACACTGAATCATGCCTGCATACCACTAAGATGCCTACCTCTTACATCTGACATTTACCAATTCCCACTTTAATGAATTATTACACCTCCTCATTTAAAATATATAGCTTACCAATTCATTCCCTGCATGCATATAGTCCTGCAACCCCACCCCAATGACCACAAAACATAGATGGGCATCAGACCCTTTAACTCTTGTTTTTATGACATTAATCTATATAACTACAATTTTACATTTTCTAAAATATCCACAACCAAGTAACACTGACAAGACTCCTTAGTCTCAATGAAAGCTCTCAGCTAGCTGAAGAAGATGCCACAGACATTTTCTGTGCAACCCGAGTGGTTGCTGAGATCTTGTAAGTTGTTAACAAAATATAATATGGACACAACAACCCCCATAACACCATGCACCTTCAGCCACTGCCAGTCTGCCCCATCTGGCACATGGATATAGAATTGGACTATATCAACAACACATTTTCTCAGAAGCTGCTGTCTCCCAAAGCCTCCATAATGTGGGACAAATGTACAAAATGTGGGGCACCGACTAATAGCTCAGCAGCAATGTCACCTTACCCATGGAAATCAAAAGTTCAGGTCAGAGACACTTCTCAAATGTACCAACATATCAGGCCAAAATCCAAACATTCTGCAAAATCTGTGCAGCTGAGAGGCATGCGCACCGGGGGAACAAAGGTCCACAAAATAGGGACACTTTCCAATTACTGCTCTTTAAACTTAGTACCTTGCTAAAGTAACAGGGTTTGTTTTAACATACACTTCCTAAAGGATCGAAAGTCGGACTCAAATGTATGCCATTTAGTGAAGTTAATCCTCAGATAATCTAACTGATTTTCCAGAAATCTACAAACTTTATGAAGAGTAGACCAAACTTATGAGCCAAAATCTGGACAGTTGAGAGGTATGACACAGATGCCACTCTGCTCCCCCCCCCCCCTTTTTTTTTTTTATATAATTCTGCCTTCTATCAGCTTCCACATACGGGCTTATCCCCCCAGGCAACTGGATGATACCAAACCTCTGATTAATATTGATCTCCCCTTACCATCTTACCAACTTAGAAAGTTGATGGAGCTGGTTTGCTTTAGCATGAATTTTCTGAATGAAATAAAGCCTGAAACTCAAATATCTGTCATTATTCTGAGTTTGATCTTTAGTGATTTGCCACTAACTGCTAGGAAACCACACTTCTATAACAAACAGGCTAAAAGTATGATGCAAAATTCTGTGAAAATCTGTACCACTGAGAAGTATGCACACCTAGTGCAGCAACCCCCAAGACACAACTGCTGTTTCGCTGAACAATGCGGCCAACTCCAACCATCCCCTCCCCCACGGCCATTACCCCAACTCTGTGCATCTGCAACAATCAACCATTACATGCAGCCCATGAACAGACACACCTTGACATTGGAACCATTCCATTCACAAAGTGTGGGAATTGACCATTCAACCACCATCACCAACCACCCTGAAGTTAAACCCATAAGCAGCGAACTGCTAAACACGGATCATCCAAAAGGCACGAGAGCAGTTATAGCAATAACATAAACCCCCCCAATCGCTTCAAATAAGTCCGTCAGTATGGTCATCACCTTTGAATCCACATTATGTCCTGCTATTTTAACTGTTATCCTAACCATCAAAAACTCTGTTTTACCCTTGCCACCAATTTCGTGTCCCCTCCCCCTGCCTGTCCATGTCCTTGTGATATGAAGATTTTTTTTTTTTTAATATATACTCTCTTTTCATTTATCTTCCAACCCTTTCAGTTAAAAGTACAAATAGCAGCAGGCACATTTTTCCAGTTGCCATCCATGCATAAGCCAGTAGAACAATATGGTGAACAGCGACAAAACCTATTGCATGCTTGTGTGTGATATACAAACTCTTAACACAGCACCAAAATATTTCTTGACAGCAAAGCTTTTAATATTATTTTCTGTTTAGTTACTTCAGTTGTACATTATAGCATACTTACAATTTCACAACCAATAGTTTTAATGTAATAAAGAATTAAGACAGAGAAAATAAAGCAACATTTTATTACTGTACACATAACTGCACTTTTAATCACAGCACTATAAAACTACTGCTTAGTTTGATTCCTATTTTGCTTCATACTTAAAATCATTCGGGACCACCTTGCTATTCAAAGCTTTGTGAAATTCCCCTTATCAAGGTTATTCCATCTTCTCTCAACTGACAGACCCGAATGAAATGGAGAAAGATGTTGAGTCATTTCTGTAGCCAAATTATACTGTATGTAGGAATGCATTATGGACTTTGACGTAAAGAAATACTGCTCTGAGAAAAAATTGCGGGACCTGACCAAAGTGATATGATGAAAAGCAGTACATCTGCTTGCTGCCAATGAAAGCTATATTGTCCCAAAACTACTTCCACAGGTGCTCTTGTGACAGCAGCATAACCGTCAAGTGAATGTACTGAAGTGCAAAAACAAGCCAGACAGCACTAATGAGTAATGTCAACCCCCATAATAGCCACAACTGCGCAAGTGCAGCAACGAACACCTGCCCCAAGCCCACAAACCAAGCCTTGACATCAGTGCTGCTGTGCATGGAGGAAGCAATGACACTAAGAGCCAGAATGCCAAGATACCAAGGCCTGCAGACAAGATTGAAAAGGACAATCAAGTCAAATCCAGGAAAGTACCTATTCAGCCCCACAAGCTCACCTACCAAACTCACAGGCTCCAACTGGGTAAGTCCCATTAATCCTCTCAAAGCCACCTGATGCCACCAATGAATGAAGACCAATCTCAAAAGCTACCAGGCCTAGCAGAATACTCCAAACAAGTTTGTAAACATAACTCACTCCTTCACAGTCCAGTCCCCATGAGCTGCACCACTAACAAGCAAACACGCAACTAACCAAAAACAAAACTTTCAAGGCAGCACCACAGTTAAAAAGGTTTTTTTTTTTTTTTTTTTATATTGTTTTTATGTTGTGTTTGGACAGTCTTAGGAACATGGACTTTATACTCTGACTGTTTTTGGATATTGTTTAAACACGCAACTGACCCTTAAGGTTACTAACAGGCTCAATCCTACAAAACTCCCCTTGAGCCAAGAAGTGACCCATGACTAAGCACCATTGTGAAGCCTCACAGCAGCCATGGAAAAAAAAAATTGGCTAATCAACCATTTTACCACCTTGTTTCCAAGGCCTCCCTCACCACGCAACACTACCCCAGGTCATCATGGAAGTACTTTGCCTTAGCAAGTTCACGCCAAAAATGTGAGTCCTACCTCAGATACACTTGACAAAACTCCTAAAGCCCTCCCTCATATTACCTCATATCCTCCTAAACATCCTTCCTTCCCATTTAACCCTATCCTCCCCTTATTCTCCTAATTCCTACTAATCTATGTATCTAGCTCCTCTTGAAGATGTCCCAGGACAAAATGGTCTGTTCCAAACCTCATAACTCAACCAGAAGCAAGCACAATGACATGACAGCACAACTTACTGGGCCAATGTGCTCATGAGCCGTCACTTTCATATACATCCTGTTCTTGTCAGGCCACCAAAAAGGTAGTGTGCAATGCAGTGGTCAGAAAAGTCTTTAAGATCAACAGAAATTAGGCTGAAGAAATGGAGATTGACTGGAGCAAAAGTACAAGAGCTCAAGGAAATACTCAGGGCTTTAGCACCTCAGACAAATGAGGAAATAAATGAAGTCAGAGAAGAATGGCAGCATCTCAAAACATCATGTGTGAAGACTGTAGGATAGATATGCATCCAAGCCAGAAGCAGCAAAACTCACACAAGGAAAGTTGATGGTGGAATGCAGTCAAGAAAGTAATCAAAAGAGAAAAGGAGTGCTGAAAAAAGTCAGAGATAGAAAAGATGGATCAGGATAAGAAGGATTGTCGCCTCACAGTAAGACGCTGTCCGGTTCGACTCTCAGTTAGAGCGTCTTCTGCGTGGAGACATGCGTGAATGGGCATGCCTTCGTTGAAGGTTGTGCATCAGGGCTGGCAACTCGGTATGTAAAAATCAACTGCCAATCATTAGCAGACCGGAGTTTCGCTGTGGCGACCTCTAACCAGGAAAAGCTGAAAGTCACAACAACAACAACTAAAATCAACAATAAAGCTGGAAACGAAACAAACCCTAGTACCCAGCTCCAAATCCAAGACCATTCTGTTATTCTGTGGAATAAAAATTTAAGTAATACTACTGTTTCTGCTAGTGCTGGTACTTTTTAATGGAATGTTCACAGACTTGGAGCTGTTTACTAGGGTTTGTTTTATTTATAAGAAGGATTACTGCTTGGCTAATAAAGGGTCTATGACAGCAAAGAAAAAGGCATCAGTGGCACTTTACCAGCTACTGGTAAGTGAATCTATCAGGCTGCAAGGCAAAGACACACACCATTCATAAAGAATGACAGCAACATATTGCTCACCAGTGTACAGGCCCTATACACAGCCTTTCATGAAAGAGGAAGATGAATCCACTGCAGGAGAAAGTAAGCACAGAATGACATCAGGGAAAGGAGTAGGCTCTGATTAATCCATGGCAGATATGATCAAGATGTTGACTGAATTAGAGTAGAAATAACTCCTTTGCTCAAAGCAGAAATGAGAGAAAGACATATTTCCAGAGAAAAAGCATTCTAGTACCAGTTTACAAGAACAAAGGAGGCATTCATAACTGAAGGTAGTACAGCGGTATCAAACCCATGTCACACTGCTGGAGATGGTGACTGATAAATTAATGTGCTGAGTAGTAGAAAGTAAGATGGAAGATGGGCAGTTTGGATTCAGATCTGGATGTAGCACTTTCGACCCAATCTTTGCAGTGAAACAGATGAGAAGAAGATGAAGATGAGGAAAATGTCTAACTGGGCATTCCTATACTTGGAGAAAATGTATGACAAGGTCCCAAGAAAGTTGATTTGAGTAGTCCTGTGATGGTTAGAGTCCCAGAAACATTGATAGATTTAGTGCAGAGTATACACAAGGACTCAATGATACAAGTACAACAGTATTCGGACACACGGGGGGGGGGGGTTTCCAGTGGGGTAGTGCGAATCAGAATTCATTTCTGAGCTGACTGCTGTTCAAACCAGTGATAGATTACATCAGCAAACCAATCAGAAGGGATAGATTAACAATGCTACTGTATGCAGACAATGTGGCATTGCAAGCAGACTCTGAACAGGAACTATAGCAAATAGTAGGGAAATTGAATGCAAAACTAAAGCACAATAAATGAAACAGAGTACAGATTAGACAGTTGTCATGACAGTTGTGATGTCCATCCTCTGGCCAGGGATCAAGGAGACTCAATCCTCACCATGGACACTGATGAAATATGTTCACTTGGAACAAAAATGGATGCACATAGTATTTTCAGATGCAGCTCTCTGCACCAAGCACAATTTCCCTTAAGAGCACATAGGGAACACACTCAGTCTGGGGGCTAAATTTCCCTCTCTCTGTCTCTCCAGGCCCCCAATGACTTCCCACTAGTACAGCTCTAGAGTTGAGTCCTCAGCCAAGTGTTCCAAGCCAAGTCATCCACCACCATCTCTGGGAAACCAGTGCTCTGTGTCTCTGCTCCAAGTAGCTGACACACACACTCTTTGAGATTTGATTTTCACACACACACACACACACGCACACACACACACACACACACACACACACACACACACACACACACACACACACACACACACACACACACACACCTAGGAACGACTGTCAAAGATTTGGCAGCTATGTCCCTCTGCCCAGACTATAAGGTAGGTACTGCCACCCGAACACTCCAAAGCCAGCTAAGGCTCTTACAAAGGTACCCAATAATGCAGAGTAAAATTAATACTAATACAAATGGTAACATTTAACTAATGCAGCAAGGCTTTCAGGAGTGGTCACACTGTCAAATAAATATAAGTACTCTCGAAGGTTAAATATTGTCTAAGAGACCAGCCACAATAAAAAGTTTAAATGTATTTAATAATAAATAATGAAAGAAAATGAAAGCGCTAAATATTTATTTACAATAAACACCATAGTTTCAATCACAGGAAAAATTCAAAATGACACAGACGGAAATGTTCACACAAATACAGAAAAACAGTACTTAACTAATCTCAATATATTTTCCTGACTTATCTAAATAATATACTGCTCCCTGGTTACTTACTAAAGCAAGGCAAGATGAAGTGAACGAGGGCCCTTCTTTGCCAGGTTTCATAAACAGACTGCCCTGAGACTTCTGTCTCATCTAGTATTAAAACATCATTTCAGTGCTGGCTTACAGAATGACATCACACACATCTGGTCATCTGACTTCTGGTTCCCACACTACCACACTTTACTAGAAACTGAACCATAATTTAACAAGTATGTGTTACCATACACACAGAGCTTTGCTAAGATGTGTTAAAGCATGTGGAAGCTACAAAACCATTTCAAAACTCCCCCCTCCCTTTCCAGAGTAACAATTAGTTCACCCCTAAGGACAATACAGTATGATTTCTAGAGCTGGTTTTCACAGACATTTTGTCTTTGGCTGCAATCAGAACTGTAAGATACACCCTTTATGGCCTAAACTAGGTAATTTAATTTCAGACTATTTTTCAAAGTTAGCTGGACTGAGATTAAACTCTTCTCTTGTAGTATCATCTCATACAATATATTTATTTCAATAGTTACAATACAATCTGACATACAGGTGTATTTCATTTCTGTCCAGCAGGACCCCCTGTTGGTACATTTTTAGCAGAAGCAGTTTTACAAATACATTTCAACACAAGCTCCTGTACAAATCAGTTTGATATACAAATGACCTATACTTTTTTACAAAACTCAAGCTAGCTATGCTGGCATATGTTACACATTCAGTACCCTACTCCTCCTGGCATACCACACCATCACAATAGTAAATGAAGGAAATCAGCAGAAGATGACAATTGCAATAGTAGAACAAGTTAACAGTTTCAAGTATTTGGAAGGAATGGTTGAGGAAAAGGGAAGTTTGTACAGGAAGTGAAATTCACAAAGAAATTAAACTTAGAAACATGGTCTGGAGAATATGGCAAATAATAGGAAACTTTCAGGGTCATCACATATTTTGTACTATAAGAAAGGCGTATTGGCTAATAATAAATGAAGCAAGAGCTAATTAAGAAATAAATACACACTATTTTGGTCTCAGCCTAAATTATTCTGAAAAGCTATTGAAGGATATAGCCAATCAACAGCCAAACCACTCTCTTGCCTTAAGTACATTTACTAACTCCGATTTAAGTATAAGAACTTCATTGAAAATGTTACTACCCTGACAAATAGGATCACTCCTCAGTCAAGGAGCACACATAACTGCACCTCATCAGTTATCTATCCCACCTCCTACTTTACAACAACTTAGAAGGCAATATGCAAATATCTATCGAACATCCCCTTGAAGCACAGTCCAAACCAATATGCTATCTGCCCATCCATACTATAAGTAGTTCCCATTATTTACAGATCACTACTTCATGTTTTTAATCTTTCTTTCTCTCTAACTAAAGCTATATTCCCCAAACCAAGGCAAACATGGTATAATTGTACTTCTTCCAAAATGTACTTCCTCTCTGCTCCTCAAGATATCTTGCCTATCACTATTCTTTGCCTTATAAATAAAGTTTTTGAAAAAAAGTAGTTTATTGCCAAATTATGGAAAAGATTAACAATTGCTGACTTCTTTATGATGCCCAACATAGTTTTAGAGGGAAAATACTCTTGGCCCCATATACATTGCTAGAGCTACTTCACTCTGGATAGCTATTACTTAGCAAGAGGTATATCTGTCGACATCCAAGTAGCATTTGAATGTGTTGAGCATCAGTTTCTCCTGCAAAACTATGCCATTTTCAATTTAGAAATAATTCACTTGCCACAAGGCTCAGTAATCAGATCCCTGCAATGTTTTTCTTAATTTATAAATTATATTATATATGCAGTCTCAAACTGCAGTTTTATACAGTGTACATGATATATTAACTCTTATTTCTGGACCGATCCTTCTGTCCTTAGAAACTAAGCTGCAGAAAGATTTCTACTGTCTACCTGTGTGGGTTGAGAAAAAAGTAATCAATAAACATCAACAAACAGTATACACAAATGTTGATGCAGATAAGAAAGTAAAAATTATCAATTCTCATAGAAAGGATGGTCCACAGTCTCTACAATCTTTCCAAAAAAAATAAATAAATAAAATAATACATAAATAAACAAATAAATAAATAACAAGCTTTCCCAAGCTCCAACCTTTTTCTTGAGTGGTTCATCCTTTTGATAAAATTGTATGGCTGCATGTTAGAGCTTAGCAAGAAAATCCTGATGTTTTATTTGTTTATTTAACATTTCTTAACCAGGAAAGTCTGACTTCGAATGAGGCAATTTTCAGCAGAGGCCTGGGAAGAAACGCCCCAGACATGCAAGTCCTTGTAACATGGGAGAAAAGCGGAACACCCAGAGGAAACCCACACTAATGCAGGGAGGACATGCAGACTCTGCATATAAGGCACCCAGCCGAGAATTGAACCAGAGAACCACTTGCTGTGAGGCGACAAACCTAAACGATACACCACTGCGCCATGTCATAGCACATGTCCTGAGGAAATTAGGAAAGATCCTTTGGGCTACCAAAGACTGGGCCTGTTGGGTTAACACTTGCAATTCTGAATGTATTGTTGCTGCAGGTATCCTTAAAAACACTTACACACCACAGAATCTTGCTCCCCATCCCTCAGATAAGGAGCTGAGGGTCTTGGACGAGTTTACAAATTCTGTTTGCACATCCTCTGTGTTTTCCTTGAGGACCGTATCTTCCTCATATGCTAAGGTTCCATCAAGAGCTGGCTGATGAAATCAGCCAGTTACTCAATGAACTACCAAGTGGTCAAATTAAGCCCAAACTGTAGTGCCAGATGACAGCTGTGACCTGTTGCTAATCTCAACATACAGTTTGCTCATAATTCAGAGGATGGTGCACTTAGGCAGGACACACAAGCATTGCTATTTCACCATTATAAAAAGATCTGTGACTCGATAAAACCACAGCTTTATTGTAATTGTAGAATCACTGATTTCTTCAGAGTCAGTTACACTCAAAAAAATCAGGACTTTTATAGTCCTAAACAGGCAATCAGCCAATATAAAAACCATCCATTAAAATCAATTATCCAATTAACCATTTAACCCAGCCCCTGCTGCAAAGGAAAAAAACTGCACAAGAAATACTATGATAAAACCACATCTTAAAACAGAAAAAATAGTTGTAATAAACTGTTTCATGTCAACCCCTTTGGTGACCTCCCTCAGTTTCAAAAGAAAAATGTGGTGAAGGGTCAAGTGATTCGATTGTCAAGGCTTATTAGTCAGGATGACTGTTTTAAATTTGAACTGCTGAAGCTTATTGACATGTTTACAAATAGAGGGTATCCAATGGATTTAGTGACTAAGTTAAGTAAGGATGTCGAAATGAGAAGAAGCAGTAATTTTAGACCTATTATCTTGGATTCAAGTAGATGTTTTGGTTCATCCAATACCATTGAGATTAATACACTTACTACTAACAACTCTATGGCAATGGTGCTGGAGTATAACGATTCAGGTATGAAAATTAAGAACATTATCCAGACAGTATGGGACAGTGTATTTCCTTCAGAAGAAGTATTGGGTCCAAGCCTGAGATTCATTAACAGTAGGGGTTAAAACTAGAAAGAGCTGTTGGAAAGAGGTGTAAGGACAACTAATGGTAACATCTCATGGATGGGTAAGTGTGGTACATGCAGTATTTGCAAGTTTATTAATGATAGACCTTATGTACACATAGAGAGTTACAAAAGAACATTAAATTGCCCAGGGTACTGTAATTGCAATACTGACATGGTAGTATATGTAGCCACCTGTCTAACATGTCCGGTATTTTACATAGGAATGACCACATGTAAATTAAGGCTATGTATTTTGGAACACAACAGAGACATAAAAAACAAGAAGCCTACAAGTGCTTTATTTAACCACAGTAAGAAGTGTGGCAACTACAAAAAGTTTATATTTTTTGTCATTGAAAGGGTGCCCAAAAAAGACATGGGAGGTGATGTTAAAGCCTTACTAGAGATGAGAGAATGTCTATGGCAGTTGCGCCTGGATGCAACAAAAACACCAGGCATTAACACAAGTTTTTTGAAACACAAATCTCAGTTTATTTAACAGATGATTATATGTTTACCTTTCTTTTAACTTTCCTTGGACAAAGTATTCACCAAAGGGGTTTATATAAAATAGTTTATTACAACATTTTTTTCTGTTTTAAGATGCGGTTTATCATAGTATTTCTTGTGCAGTTTTTTTTTCCTTTGCAGCAGGGGCTGGGTTAAATGGTTAATTGGATAATTGATTTTAATGGATGTGTTTTATATTGGCTGATTGCCTGTTTAGGACTATAAAAGTCCTGATTTTTTTGAGTGTAACTGACTCTGAAGAAGCCCAGTGTTATGGGTGAAAGTGCTAAGTCAGTGATTCTACATTTACAATAAAGCTGTGGTTTTATCAAGTCACGGATCTTTTTATTCTTACTAGTGTTTATTCAACTTGGTGATCTATTTCACCATTATGCTTGACTCTGACTTATAGACTTCAGTGAGGGCATCATTGTGACCTTCACCAATGCCCCCTTTTATAAGTCTGTACTTTTCAGCCCTTCAATCAAAAAGTATGTAGAAAGTACTGAGAAAGAGTGTATGACCCTCTCCAGTGATGGAGTTAAGTTTCAAACTTGGCAGGGTCCCTTTTACAAGGTGCAACAGTGCCCACACCAGTTCTGGTTTTGCCACAATCAGCAGCAACAAAACATTAGATTATTAATTCTGTTTTTTTTTTTTTATTTTTATTTTAATATTCAGCAAGACAAAAGGACCTTAGGGCAATACTCAGTTTGAGCAGCCAAAATTAATTCATCCCCAAAGAACCCTTTTGGTTGGTCATTGTACACTCCATCATTCCTGTCTGTCAGAAGGAGGTGAATATTTGATGTACTCTTTGAACCTCTAAAATGTATGTTTACATATAAAGATCACCAAAAAGTACAGGAGATTTCTTCACCTCAGTGTAGAAAACAGTCATTATCAGTTTCAGACCCCCTCCATCCAGTCTCTCCTCAACACAACTAAATGCATATCCATAGCTGTAGTAAACCAGAGGTTTCAAGAGGTAAATATATTCCCTTACCTGGCAGAGTAGCTTATAGCCATTTCAACACAAAGTAGGCTTTTCACTGTTTAGGAATCTATTTTAAGTCTTTCCCAGGTTTAGAGAATTATAGAGACCACTGTGAAGTCCTTGATGAAGCCTACCCCCCCCCCCAACACCCCCAAGTGATGGCATCCATGAGATGCACTCTGGGCACTCTATTCCAAATAAAATATCTTCCATCATGCAGGATCCTTCACTTACAAATATTTGTGCTTCATATCATGATGTCTCAGACAGTCACAGTATTACTTATTTCAGGGCATTATGTATCATGGCCGCCACTATACACATGTATTTATTTATTTTATTTATTTATTTTACATTTGTTAACCGGGAGAGTCTGACTGGATACATGTCCATTTTCAGTGGAGGCCCGGGGAGAAAAGCTCCACATGTACAAAAGATGACAATCAATATTCATGGTTACATTGAAAAAAATGTAAACATTTTAAAAGGTGATTTTATATATATATATATATATATATATATATATATATATATATATATATATATATACATGGTTACATTGAAGTTTTAAGATCTTTATAGGTTTATAGTATGAAGTATGTACAGAAATTATTGGACAGGTTGTGAGAGTATAGAATGACATGATACTTAGATAGATGTCATGAATGACAACCAGGAGAAAAAAGGTGGTTAGTTAAGAAGGGGAGTTATTGGAAATTAGATGTAGAAGGTTAAAAAGCATGTGCTTGGAATGTCTAGGAAAACAGGTTGATATAGAAGAGTTAAAAAAAGGTATGAGAATGGTTAGGATAGGGAGTTAGAAACAAAGCATAAGAAAGGATAGGATAGGAAGTTAGGTTAGATTTAGTTAGTATTGTTCTAAAGGTTGTTGAGTATTACAAATGGTCAGGTGGGTTTGGTTTAGAAAGTTGATTCAAACAGGATAAGGAAGTTGTTTATATTGCATAGTTTACCTATTTGGGTTGTATGTATATTGGGTTAGTCTGGGTTTAGACATGGACATAGCCAATGCTTGTTTAGGTGATTCTTTAGGGATATTTTGAATTGGGGTAAGGAGGCTATAGTGTTAATATCTGGAGGGAGCGTGTTCCATTTCTTGCCAGCTGAGTTGGAGAATAATGATTCTCCGGCTGAGTTGTTGGCTTTGGCAGATTGCACATATATTTTGTTGGATGAGCGGAGGGATGCTAGGTTGCTGTAGGGGGTGATAATGTTTGTCAGAATGGGTGTACTGTTAGGTTGGTAGAGGATTTTATGAATAACTATGAGTTGGTTGTACTGTAGTTGATTGGGTAGTTCTAGCCAGTCTGGTGTTTTAAGATTTAGACAGTGATGGTATCATGTCACATGGTATCATATAGCAGCTTGTACTTGAAAGTGCTGCAGTGGACTTTGAAACTTCACTGGTCCCAATTAATGGGTCTAGTGACACAACATATCAAGCTTGAAGGACTTACATCACATCTCTTTTCATAAGGATAGGGGATCACTTAATACAAACCCATCATTTATGACTAAGGTGCCCACTAAGTAAAAACACAGTAAGTCTATTAACCTGTCTGCATTATTTCCTAAATATTATAATAGAGGTATAATAGAGATGAATAATTGTTGTATTGTATAGATGTCCACAAACAGATCAGATTTTATGTTGGCAGAATAAATCATCACAGAAAGGCTCACAATTACTTGTGCCCTCTTCTTGAAGGAACTGTGATCTAAAGTGTATAAAACTCCATTGTCCTAATGATCATTATGCTATGAAAAATATAATAAACATTTGCCTTTTGTAGGTAGGACTGACTCAGAAAGGGCAATGGCTGCTACTCAGGCATTTTTCAAAAATGAATCCTTAGATGATATTTGTGCAGCAATTATCTGGGCTTCAGTAAATACTTGCACAAGACACAAATTGAATGTGAGTTCTAGAATAGGTCTTTATTCATGGCTACAGTTGGTAGAGATATACTTCTATGAAGGTGACCACCCAAGATGAAAAGTTTGAGATTCCATACTAGTATTGATGTCATTGAGGATGGATCTCTTCATGTTGGTTGCAAAAGGTAAGTACCTACCATATTGTTAGATCTGGATGAGCAGTTCCAGCATTACCAGCATATTTACCTTCTTTCCCCATGCCAGATAGTTGATGATATTAAGAAATTATTTAGTTTTATACTGTTTGTTGATGATCTCCCTTAGCATGTTATTAATGGTAACTTGAAGATAAAGGTGATTTGCACAGCATTGTGGGTAAAATGAGAGAAGCTAGTAACAGGAAACATTTCAGATGCCAACGTGCTTAACACTTACCAGCCTTAATCCATCTGTTGAAGAGGATGGAGCTGCTCATTACTGTTTAGCATTGTGATTACATATTTTTGTTTCTTCAGTATTACTGCTTATTTTGGTATTACTGCAGAGCTTAACCTTAAGCATACTATAAATCATAGTTCTGGCATTGTCAATGAGTGTTTAAATGCCAGGGACTACATTGCGTATGGTAAAAATGAATGCTTATGTTAAATGCAATACATTTGTCTCCCATTGCTTATGGTGGGATTCCTTCAATGCCTCTGCAGATATTATTTATAATATATATTATATGCATCAAAAAGCCATAAAATAGTAAAGGAAAAGAAGAGTTTTATATAATTCCACTTGAATAGTTATATAGAATCTCTTCAACATAACTATATGAAGTATATCATATAATGGAACAGACTAATAACAGAAAAAAAGATACAAAGACAGAACAATAGCAAGACGTTATAAATCTGAGACATGGATGTCAGATTTCAGTAAAAAAGGTCTGTATTAAATGAAATAATTCAGAATGGTAAGTTAATTCAGAATGAAAATTGTATAACAAAGCCGTTAATAGATTTGTCAGTCTACTAATTTCAGAAACTGTTGATACAGATAGCGTTTTGAGGAAAATGAAGGAAAGAAACTAAAAGACCAATATCATTTGCCCTACTTAAAGAAATAAATTAAGTAATAATGATTTTAGGTAAAAAAATTCCCAGGCACCAATATCTTGCCAAACATTATATCAAAAATTAGGTCCATTAAAATAAAATCTTGAAGTATTTTACAATCCTTTCCAGCCATCAGCACCTTGACTAACTGTTGTCAAGAATTGGGACCATTAATAGATAATATTGTAACTGCGGTGGTGGTGCTGTGGTAGCGTTGCCTCATAGCAAGACGTTGTCCAGTTCGATTCTCAGCTACAGCGTCTTCTGTGTGGACCCATACGTTGAAGGTTGTGCATCAGGGCTGGTAACCCGGTACGTAAAAATCCACTACCAATCATTAGCGGACCGGAGTTCCGCTGTGGCGACCTCTAACCGGGAAAAGCCAAAAGACACAATAGATAATATTGAATCACTTTGCAGACAATAAATGACCAATACATTTAAATGTAAGAATCACAGGTATACTGATTGAAAAAGACGGTATGCTACCTTGTAAAACAGGAGCTTGTCTGCATCTTGTTGGCTTGATAGTCACCAGCTTAAAGATGGTGCCAGAAATATTAAAGGAACTTGATAGCTTTATCACAAACTCAACATGCAATACACATCACTGCCTTGCCTTAAATACTCTCTATTGGTTAGAATTCCTCCCTCTTTTACTGCTGTCACAACATCAAATGTTACACTTCATTCTTTACAAACCTTCATCCTGCCCTGCTCCCCCTTTCTTCATCTCTGTCTACACTCCTCCGCGGACTCTCCGTACCTCTAATCAACAGCTACTACAAATCTACCAACCCAAAAAAAAAACTGGCAAACTCCTATATAAACACTCTGTCACCCAAGCCTAGAACAAACTCCCAAGAAACATTTGTTCCATCATTCACCCATCCCACTTTAAAGAAAAACTCAAACTTCACCTGTTCAACTCCAAAATATGTCCTTGACAAGCCCCTACTTAATCTCCCACATCCCTACTTATATACCTTCTCAGTCCCTCTACATACAGCTACGTATTCCACTATTGTGGATACTTATTAAACTCTACAAGCAATACTGTTGGACTTAACTCTTTTTGTAAATATGTAAATATATTTTTTAGTCTGTAAAAATACTGATATGTATATATTATGTGTTTGAATTTCTGCTTTGTCTCTCTAACGTTCTTGTATAACTGATTTTGACCATATTTTTGACTCAAATGTTTGATTCTCTGTAAACTGTTTGTGGTTTTCTTTTGAAGCTTTTCTCCTCGGGTCTCCACTGAAAATGGACCACAAGCCCAGCTGGACCAACCTGGTTAACAAATGTAAATAAATAAATAATAAATATCAAATGAATTCTACAGTAGACTAAAAATGTGAAAATGAAAGGAGTTCTATTAATGGCAATATAAAGTAAGTTTGATATTGATAAGGAACTGAAAAAATATCAGAATATATATACTTTTTAAATGTTTTATTCAATATTTGTCATGTATTTAGAAGCATTAGGAAGAGTAAATAAATTATCATGAATTTGCAAAAGTATTTTTTTTTTGGAAAATAAAAAATATTGTAAAATTCCATCAACCACGTAGTAAAGAAGTGCTTACTTTTCATTACAAAAGGTTCTGTCATAAATGTCATAAAATGGTGATATACTAAATATTTAATAAATAAATAAATAAAAATGATTACTTCAGCTGGTAGCAGGATTAAAATTGAGGAAACACAGGAGGTGAGCACTTTCTCCATATACTAGATTTCTCTTTGTCCTGTAGCATATTCTACTAGGTGGTAAAGAAGCAAATTAATATTTGCAGACATTATAATTTTGCTATGGTTGCGCCACATTGCACATTCAATAGCAATACAACAGGTCATGTAGCATTTATGCAGATATACATGAAAAATGTATCTGGTTATATTGCACAATCATTTATCAAGCCTTGCAAAAATGTCTGATACAGCTTTTCATGTTAGATTATCATTTTGAATGAATGATATGTTGCTGAAGAAAGAAACTGGGCAAGCTCTGATCTGTTTCTTCAGAGTACGCAATAAAACGTTTTTAAAACCTTATATAAACAACCAAATAGTTGTTTCATTGTTGTTAAGCTACTGCTATACTCCAGAATGCTATAGCACCTTTGCTAAATATACCAGTAACTGTATATTGACTTATTAATAACTGGCAAAACATCTCCAAGCATTTTGCTTCTGTAAAGTGAAGCAAGAATTGTGCTCTCAGAATGTTGACAAAGCTTGTTCAAAGCCCATCCCATGAAACTGACCTCTCCCACGAGAACTTGTCTAAACCATTCTAGTTGTTCTTGGCATCAGTTGTGATGTGCCCCAGGCAAAGTTTGTATTCTTCAGCCAAACACAAAACACACCATGTGTAGTTTACGAGCAAGGCCTGTGTTTATACTGAAAACAACAAAGATCTGAAGCATAACATGTAAATAGAAAGCTCATTTCTGAACTTTCTCTGATGTGTCAACTTAAGTTTTGCACCAAAAGTGCTGAATGGCAAAGTTTATTTGCAAATAAATATGTCTTATAAACTGTACCTAACAAATCATGTTTATTCTTTTACCTATAAGACATTTAATTCAGTAATGCTCATTACTGACATGAACTTGGTTACAACCTGCAGCACTGTAAACACATAATGCAATGCTTAAATGTCGTGCTTAGGGAAACCAGATTAAGATTACAAAAGGTTGTAAAGCAGTTTAATGTAAATGCTTTAACTTAACAGGAATGCTTTAAGTTAATCATAACGTATACTGCAGCAAGAAGTTTTAATACACATTTGTGTTTTAACAATTAAATAATAGAGCTTAGCCAAGAATTTTAATTTTTTTGCACACAGAGCTCACCAATTTCAAACTTAAAAGAAATAAACAAGGTCTTCATAACAAAACCATGCAAATGAGTGAGGTTGCTAAAAGTATTTTATCTGGACATGCCTGTGTGCACAGTTCATTTGCATATTTCTACTCTACAGGTATTGTGTGGCAAAAGACAAGGAGTAATCCATGCAAGCCTGATGTGCTGAAACATGGAAAATGTGGTCTAGTTAGGAATGCAGCATTACACCTGGCGCAGTGCCTGGGTGGGAGATGGTAGTAGACATATGAAGTACTCTTAATAGCTGGAGTTTCCGGAAGTACACCTTGTGATTTTAAAGCTGGTATCAGTCAGCTCAAGGGCCAGATGGTAGGCTATGTTTAACACCGGGGATGCATGGTTTCCTTCAAGACAAATGTTGACTATATCACTGGAGTGGCTTTCTTTGTAACATGAGATGTTCAGAGAAGGCCAACACATGCTTTTGGTGGAGGATGGGGCAGGGTGATGTGCCAGTATGTGACCTGATGCAGCTGACATATGCCATAATTTGTCAGACAGATGATAGCCTCAGAAACATGCTGATCTTTTTCCCAGGAGTCGTGCTTTAAGAGGATGCAGAGAGGCAAACAGCTTGCCCTCACTAAGAGAGGACTCTCTTAATATACACTGCCATATCTGGTAATGCAGCAGCCATTAGAGAGCTATAATACCCCACAACCTCTGATGTCAGCCAAAGGTTAGCAAACAAGTTAGAGGTGCTTTCCCACTCGATAGCATTTATAGCAGGGGTATTCAATTACTTTGTGTTGGGGGAAGATTTTCAAACTGCTACCAGCTAAGGTTCCAAATAAATTCACCTTTTTTTTTTTTTTTTTTTGCAGCAGTGTACTTACACTTTTAAACAATTAGAAAATATGAAAACACATTAACACCTTCTTATTCAAAATGTATTTATCAGTTTCCAATATTTTAAAGGTTAAAATGAAAATAAAAAAAATATGTTTTGGCCTAGCTGTTATTCTGTTAAGTTTTATATTTCTATTTATTGTTTCTGCATAGTTATATAGGTAGTCTCATTACCCTCACTAACTGTGAAGAATAAACTATCTAACGTATTAACCTTTGTATGAACCAAAAACTAAATTTCAGTGATAGATTAAATTTGAAAGCTTTATACTGTTTTATCTTTCTGTGCATTTTCTGTAATTACACACCTTTCCCATCTAATAATAGCAAATGCACTTTCTGGACTGAGAATAAGAAAAAGGTTAGACTCAAATGAACTTAGGGTGATCCTCAGGCAATGGTAAATCTGTTCACTGGCCGGAGAGGAATGGCTGCATCGCTTAACAACAGTCGTGAGAAAAGTTGCTTTCACATGTATAGCCCCTTTCTCCTTTTACTCCATACTCATCATGACTATCTATCCCCTTGCTCCTATCTCTGCCTTGAAATGTAAGTGGCAGTTAGGCTGATATAGCTCTTTTTCTCCTTTTCCAGCTTGCAACTAAGTGGCAGATGGGCTACACTATATCCCCATTTCCCCGCTTTCCACTTTCAGCTTAAGTGGCAGTTGACTACTTCTTCCTTCCTTTTCACCTGGCTTCCGTCTACATCCCACTTTCTCATCTTTCCATCACACCCTTTTCCACCAAAGCATTAAGATAAACTTAAAGGTTGTCTGTTTGATTTCCATTCTATCCTTCCAGCTTTATTGCTAATTAACATTCTTCCATGCACTTCTCAATACTTTTTCATTAACTTTATTTTTCGGCCCCCTATTGAAATGTTGGCACTCAAAATACCAAGTGCCAAAAAGCCAAGAAAAAGGCCAAAAACCTAGAAAAGAGCAAATTTTGAAAATTGCTCTTCTCATTAAAACTTTTGGGGGGGCATACACCCCTAAACACCTTGAATGTATGTATATATACCAGCTCTAAGATTGCCATATTTCTGACAAAAGGGCTATTCTGGGAAATAGCATCCCAGACTTACTATGTAATGTAAGTCCATTCTTCTGCCCATGCATCTCCACATTTCTGACGTCACTCTAGTGGGTCCTGACATTTCCAATGGTTACCATATTTTTCTCTTCTTACATACCTATAGTTCTCTCAGAGCTTGCAAACTTAATAACTACTATCTGAAATTGATCTCCAGTCTGTTATAATAAATTTCTCTCCAACACATTCTAGTCCACCTCTCCTATAGATCCTTCTCTCCTCATTTCACACCATACTACAAAGTCATAACATAGATACTCTTCCTTCATATAAACCTTACATTAGAATGAAATATTTGTAGCTTACTTACGTACTCTGTCCCACAGTACTCTCTCCACTATTACCTTACCTTAAACTTGCACACAATTCTGTGTTTAGCAAAAATGTTCTCCATGTGCCCAACCACTTCACTACTCCTCATACTATGTCACATCACAAACTACTAAGTATCACCTCAAAAACATTATCCCCCACTTTAAACTATTCAGTACATCACACTCTTCAACCTTGTCTAGTGCAAATTGCTCCAAATTTATTTAATGTTCATCCTCAGTTTTTTTTTTCAAACCTAAAATGCTCAACTCATCCTTTTACTAAAATAAAACTATAAATTAAATAAGACCTTACTAAAACTTTCTGAGGTCTACTTATACTGTAAAAACATCAAACAATGTGATGATATTCACCCTAATCCTGGTCTTCTCTCCTCAAGCATTCCTTCCACTTCCTTTCTGCAATGCCTATTAAAGTTTGTCATAAACCATCAAATATTATTTTCATAAACATCCACAGTTTAGGTTCATTGGTTCATAGGTATGTACTGCACTAATGGCCCTGGAGCCTTTACAAGCCTAGCCCATAGGATTACCCTGGCATCATGCCACCCGACCTTAGTTACCAGTGCCTCTGTCGAGTAGAGCCACTAGAGTGATCCCTGGGGTGAATTTTCTATTTCCCAGCCACTCATCAAGATTTCTCTTAAAGAGGGCCAGTGAGGTGCTCTGTTTGACATGTAAGGGAAGTCTATTCCATAGCATGGGCAGCCTCTGGGTTATGAACCTGTCCCTCCAGCATGTTCTGTTGATTGTGGTAATGAAGTTGAGGTCTCTGGAGCATGTGGTGTGGAGGGACTGGGATTTCTTTAGATGTAGCATTTCTAACAGAGCCGGGTCAGACATGGCTTTGTAAGTCAAGCAGAGATTGCCTCTAAGTAGGTGATATGAGACAGAGAATAGTTGGAGTTTTTTTGGGTCTGTTCATATAAGATAAGTGTTTAAGGCCTAGGATCCTCTTTGTGAGGTACATTTGCACCCTCTCCAGTTGTTGCAGGTGTCTAGTGAGGTACATGCCAAATAGGGCATTTTACTCGATGATTGGCTTAATGAGGGAAGAGTAGAGGGAGCAATGACCTCTTTCTTCCTGGATGCAAAACCCTTAGTAATGAGATGTGCCACATAGAAGGACTTTCTGACCACAGTGGCAATGTGGTGGTCAAAAGAGAGGTTGCTGTCAAGCTGTGTTCCCAGATCTCTTATAATGCCTTCTGTGTTCAGTGGACTACCATTGATGGGGTAATTCATGGGAACCGGGTTTTTCCGAAAGGGGATGACAACACATTTTTTGACATTGAGCTTAAGGCCATGGTTCTGACACTAGTCATTCATCTCAGCGAGGCCTATCTGTAGGATGTCAACATCACTTGGGGAGCTAATAATAGCTCCCAACTTGCAATCATCTGCGAACTTGTCAGCCAGAGTCCCTTCGTGTTGGCCTGGACTTCAGAGAAGTAGATACCAAACAGGAGAGGACCCAGGACCGAACCCTGTGGGACTCCACTCATGACTGGTCATCAGTCTGATTTGGAGTCAGCTACTTTCACACTGTAGGTACTGTCTGTGAGCCACTTTGCAACCCACCTAGTGATATAGGGATTGATGCCTAGCATAGTGAATTTTTCTATGATTCCTGAATGGAGAATGGTATCAAAGGCCTTGGCCAGATCGAGGTAGGCTGTATGAACCACCTTGCCTTCATCCACAACTCTGGTGATTGACTCAAAGAAGTCGAACAAGTTGAGCAGGCATGATCTACCCTTCACAAAACCAAACTTTGTGGGATCCAGAGTTTGGAGATTCCCTATTTCCTTGTTTATTAGGTCCACTATGATGTGTTCCATAGCTTTGCATATCAGACTTGTCAAGCTAATGGGGCAATAGTACCCAGGCTCTGTAGTCACTCCTCTTTTGTGGAGAGGGATGACTGTTACAGTGCACCATTCAGTAGGGACAAAGCCTGAGGTGAGGCTGTGATTGAACAGGGCACACAGGTGAGGTGCCAGTTCACTCTGTAGTTCATGAAGAACACAGCCAGGGATATTGTCAGGTCCCATAGAAGCTGTATACTTGGCCTTGGACAGTGCTGTTTTAACCTGTGCAGCAGTAATACTGGGTGCCTGGCAATCTACTGGTATTGTGATTGGTCCTTTGGGGGGTGGGAGTCTAAACCTCAAAATGCACTCACTCGAGGCACTCCTTAAAATGGAGAACATTGACATCTGTGCAGTGACAGAGACCTGGTTCAAAGCTCCAGTGATCACCCCTGCATTACCAGGCTATAATTCATACCACACCTTTCGGCCACCAAACCCAGAACGAAACACTAAAGGTGGAGGTGTGTCCATATTCATTAAGGATATCGGCACCTCCAAGCTAGTTGCTCAGCATAATGCATCCAAGATTATCCACGTTCAACTAACTCTTGGCAAAACCGCAATCCAGATTTTAGCTTGCTACAGACCCCCCACCATGCCCCAGGATTCCCACTCCTCTTTTTTTAATACACTGGAAAATATTAAGGTACAACCCAACACTCTAATAATAGGTGATTTCAACTACCCTACCATTAACTGGGAAAACTACTCATGTACCAACTCTTTTGCTCAACGTTTTCTGGAAATCATCAATTCCAATGCCTTGGATCAACTTATCCACACCCCCACCAGAGGCAGCAATATCCTAGACCTGGTCATTACCAACATGGGTGACCGGTGTTCTACACAAGAGGTCAGCTCCTTGTTGGTCAGATCCGACCACAAGCTAATCACCCTAGACATCCACATCCTGCTCCCACCCCCCCACCCCCATTAGGAAAACAACTGTAAAAATTTCTCCAAAGCCAATTTCACACTTCTTAAGACAGAAGTGGCAAACTTCACGACACCCATGCAGATGGACAATAGAGGTACGACTGCTGAATCCTACACAAATGCACTTTATAAGCACTTACATGAGTGCATGGATTGCGCTATCCCTAACAGAACCAAGATGCTATCCTCCAAAAAAAGGAAGCCAATCTGGTGGTCTTCTACCATAAACAAACTCTACAATAGAAGAAAGAAACTGTTGCATAAAAGAGTAAAATCCCACAATTGGAGGAACTCCCTGGTCAGCCTCAGAAAGAAGCTGAGATCCCTCATAAAATCCTCCAAAGTTAGTTATGAAAACAAAATCACCATTGATTGAAAAGACAACCACAAAGCATTCTATAGCTATGTCAAGAATCTCAATGGCAACACTCAGATCTGCTCTGAGTTACAGCACAGTGACACTAAATATACAGAACCAACTGATATTACCAACATCCTGGCTGATAGGTTCAGTGCTAACTTTACCCCCCCCTCTCTCCCCCTAAAGGGCCCATCTTTATACTGGAAAAATGCAAAGTTCCTGTAATCACAGCTGCACAGGTAAAAACCTCACTCTCCAAAGCCAAGAACACAGCATCCATGGGACCTGACAACATCCCAGGCTGCCTTCTACATGAACTACAAAATGAACTGGCAACCCACCTAAGTACCATGTTCAATCATAGCTTCACCTCAGGCTTTGTGCCCATTGAATGGTGCACCACGACAGTTATCCCTCTCTACAAAGGGGAGGGGGCACAACCGACCCTGGGAACTACCTCCCCATTAACCTGATGAGCCTGGTCTGCAAGGCCATGGAATGTATCATCATGGAACTCATAAACAAAGACATTGGAGATCTCCAAACTCTGGACCCCATACAGTTTGGGTTTGTAAAAGGCAGATCATGTCTCCTAAACCTGATAGACTTCTTTGAAGTAGTCAACAAAGCCATAGATGAGGTTAAGGTCGTTCACACAGCCTATCTAGATCTCGCCAAGGCGTTCAACACCATCCCTCACTCTGGAATTATAGATAAACTCACTAAACTTGGTATAAATCCCTATGTCACAAGATGGGTTGCCAACTGGCTTACTGACAGAACCCACACTGTGAAAGTAGCAGACTCCAAATCAGACTTCAGACCAGTGACAAGTGGAGTACCACAGGGTTCAGTCCTGGGTCCTCTCCTGTTTGGTATCTACTTCTCTGAAGTACAGACTAACACAGAAGGTCTTTGGCTAACTAAATTCACAGATGACTGCAAATTAGGAGCCATAATCAAAACTCCTAATGATGTGGACATCCTACAAAAGGGCCTCACTGAGACAGATGCCTGGTGTCAAAGCCATGGTCTCAAGCTCAATGCCAAAAAGTGCATTGTCATCCCCTTTGGTAAAAACTCTGTACCCATGAACTACCACATAGGCAGTAGTCTACTTAACACCGAAAGTGTGATAAGAGATCTTGGAACACAGGTGGGCAGTAGTCTCTCCTTTGATAATCACATCGCCACAGTGGTCAGGAAATCCTTCTATGTGGCACACCTCATCACAAAAGGTTTCTCATCCAGAAAAAAAGAGGTCATTGTTCCCCTCTACTCATCACTCATTAGACCCATTATAGAGTACAACGCCCCTTTTGGTATGTACCTCACAAGACATCTACAACAACTGGAAAGGCCACAAAATACCTCACAAAGAGGATTACTGGCCTCAAACAGATGCCTTACGCAGACCATCTCAAAAATCTCCAGCTTTACTCCGTTACATATCGCCTACTCAGAGGCGATCTCTGCCTAACATACAAAGCTATGTCAAACCCAGAGCTGTTGGACATTCTCCACTTAAAGAAATCCCAATCCCTCCGAGCAACATGCTCTAGGGACCTAAACCTTGTCACCACAATAAACAGAATATGCTGGAGGGATAAATTCCTGTCCCAGAGACTTCCCATACTCTGGAACAGACAACCTATCTATGTCAAACAGAGCTCCTCATTAGCACTCTTCAAGAAAAATCTTGATGATTGGATGGGTAATAGGAAATTCACCCCGGGGATCACTTCTGTGGCTCTGCTTGACAGGGGCACAGGAAAATAATTTTCTTGGGTGGCGAAAGCCAGGCTACCTTTTTGGTTAGGCTTGTATAGGCCCTAGGGCCAATAGCCTAGTACCTACCTATGAACATATGAACCTAAGAGAGGGGTAAAGTTGTCACTGAATATGTCGCCCAGTATATTTGCAATATCTGTTGGCTTGGTATAGAAGTTACCATTGTACAGTAGCTCCGAGCAAATCTGTGTAGTGCTGTGGAGATTCTTTACATAACTATAGATGGCCTTGTATTTGTCTTTACTATCTGCTGCAATTCTGTTTTCATAGGTAGCTTTAGAGGATTTGATGAGGGATCACAACTTTTTGTTGAGGCACATAAGGGAGTTTTTCCAGTCTTGGGACTTCACCTTCTTCCACATCAGTTTCCTCCTTCTGCTGTAGAGTTTGTTTATGGCAGGGGACCACCAGATTATCTTCCTTTTTTGGAGGAGAGCGTCTTGGTTCTATTGGGTATGGGGAGATCCATGCATTTGTGTACATGCTTGTACAGTGCATTGGTGTACGATTAGGTGGTCATGCAACTATTCTCCATTTGCATGGGTGCCATGAAGTTAGCTACCTCTGTTTTTAGGAGCACAAAGTTAGCTTTGGAGAAGTTTTTCATGATGGTTACCTTTGCGGGGGTGGGGGTGGGAGGGATATGGATTTTCAAGGTGATTAGTTTGGTCAGATCTAACAAGGGAGGAGTTGACTATTGGTGTCACCCATGTTGGTAATGACCAGGTCAAGAATGTTGCTACCTTTAGTGGGGGCAAGAACGAGCTGGTCCAGGGCATTGGAATTAATGGATTCTAGGAAACGTTGGGCAAGTGCATTGGTACATGAGTAGTTTTCCTAGTTAATGGAGGGATAGTTGAAGTTGCCCCGCATGAGAGTGTTAGGTTTGACACTAATATTCTCCAGGGTGCTTAGGAACATGGAGTGTGAGTTTTGGGACATGGTTGCAGACCTATAGCAGGCTACAACCTGAATCGTTGTCTTACCCAATGTTAGCTGCACCTGATGTATCTCAGATGTGATATGTTGGCTACCAGTCTGGAGGTGTGCACATCCTTCATGAATATGGAAACATCACCGCCTTTGGAACTTCGGTCCAAGTTCTGGGGCCAAAAGGTGTGGAATGAGTTATAGCCTGATAGTGCAGGGGTGCTTTCTGCTGCCTTGAACCAGGTCTCTGTTACAGCACAAATGCCGATGTTCTCCATTTTAAGGAGTGCTTTAAGTGAGTGCATTTTGAGATTTAGACTTCTAACTTTGAGCAGCATGACCCTCAGATTGCATTTGTTTGTAGCTGTTGTGGTGGTAATTTTGTCTTTGGAAAACCACCTAAAAAAGGCATTATATGGGTGGCAAGAGCCTTGGCTAGTACCCAGAAGCCCAGTGGTGACATCTCTGGCAAAGCATCAAGGTCTGTCAATCATGTCATCCCAGGCAGACAGATACTGGATCCCCTCAGAATGACACCAGAAACTTAGCCAGTTGTTGAAATCAATCATTTTCTGCTTGTATTGTGGTATCATTTTGGGTGATGATAGGATGTTGCTCAGGGCAAGGGTCATACCTGCCTGGGCTGCATAATCCGAGAGCTCCTCCATGTCTTTTTTCATGTAGTCCAGGGAGGTACGTCTCAGGTCATTCACACCCACATGTACAATGACAGAGTCATATTTGTACCTGTTGTTGAGGGCCCTGATTGAGTGCATTATGTGGTGGATCCTGGTGCCTGACAGGCAGCTGACTGTTACTTTCTCCTTATTCAGCCTAGTGAGTGGGACATCAGTGTGCCTTACTATCATGTCACCTATGATTAGTGTGTTGGGCATGCTGTTTTGCCTTAGGGGCATTGGTTGAATGTCACATTGTTTAGGAGAGTTATGTGTCTCATGATTAGTGTTGTGTTGTGGTGGTTGAGTGCGTTTCTGCCTTGGAGGTCTCTGCTGTTTGGATAGATTTTTATTGAGAGCCTCCAAGAAAGTGGGTGTGCTAAATAAAGTTACAAAACTCAATTCCCAGATCTCACAACAGTCACCAGATATTGTAGCAGTAACTGAAACATGTCTGAAACCTCATTATTATAAGACTCAGAAATCCTTCTCCAAGGCTATGATATCATTTGATCTGACAAACTACATGAAAAAGCAGGTGGTGTGGCTATCCTCTATCCCATCTCTCAGGTTCTCTCTCCCTTTTCTAAAACCCCCAAAAAGTCAACATTGCAGAGTACTTATATCTCTTCTAAAACTAAATAGCCAAAAACCTTTATGCATAATTGTTACTTATATTCTCCCTAGTAAACCTCTTCATCCAAACCAAACGCTCCTGCTTCAATGCAGGATATATCACCTAACCTGTCTCCTTTATGAGTCTCTTCTCTCTCAAAATTTACTGAAGATTGACCCAGTTTAGAAACTAGTGTTTCTATATTATACATTACACTCTGCTTGACTGTGCATTGCACTATCCTTGTTCACTAGAAAATATAATTAATCTGAACTACTCTGTTACTGCTTACATTTCTGTATTTTTTGTTTGTGAAATGTTTTGCATTTCACCCGGGTTGAGCCTGAGGTCAATATTGATCAGTGCACTACCCTGGTAAACAAATATAAATAAAATAATAACATTCCATTTCTGAAAATATCCTGCAGTGGATATCTAATGCTATCCATAATGACACTATTATTCTTGGAGATGTCAATACTAATTGGCAAAACTTTACATAAGACAATGACTCTACTAATATTAATTACTAATATTAAATTAAATGACTTCACTCAACTTATTACTTCCCATACTCACTACAACAAGGCTGAAAATAGTGAATCTACTTTAGACTGGATCCTGGTCTCTGATCCTATCAAAGAAAGATCATGAGGTATCCTCCCAGACTCCATCAATGATCATCCTACATATATCCACAGACCTACATATCTCCCACCACTCCATACAACTCTTATAGAGGGAGACTATCAGTCTTTCACAATTTAATAGCAATGTGTTCACTTACACCCGAAAAGCATTTAACTGGTTCAGTCTCAAAACTCTACTGCCAAATGATGTTATACATAAAGTCAATACAATATTTTTAAACAACCAAAATGACTTAAACTCTATGAGAAGGAACAGAATAAATTCCAGCCATGTCCCCTGGTTCTCCAGTCACAGTAAAAGTCTGATTAACATCAGAGATGATGCATGTAAAGAATGGCAGAAAGACAAATCTTCTCAGAATCTACAAGACAAAGAACTCTGCAACCACACAAATGACAGCTCTATAATGATAAGATGCAATACTGCTCTGATCCTCAAAACAATCAAAGACATAATCCAAGAACATTCTGGTCCTCCATAAAAAATATACATCTTAGACCCTGGTACTATCATGGCCTCTAACCTCTGTCCTAACCTCCAGAATACCTTATATTAGCTGCTGACTCTATTGCTTACCCTGTCCCTCTGGAAGAAATTCCATATAATTACCATTCAAAAGGTTGGAACTCCAACAAAATAATCAGTTTTATACCCATTTCAATTCTGTCTCCTCTCTTCAGATTACTGGAAAATGTATACATAAACAACATCTCTGCCATCTTCTTGAAGAATAATTGTTTACCCTTACATAGCATGTTTTTGGCCAGCTCATAGTACAATGATTGCCATGGTATTCTTTGTAGACATCATCAACAAGACCAGAGATAATGACAAATTTTCTCTCATCTCTCTTTTTAGACTTATCCAAAGTGTTCAATACAGTCTACCACTGCAAACTCCTGTCAAAAATGTTTACTTTGAACCTTTCTGTCACTTTGATTAATGGTTTTCTTACTACTTGTCACATGGATATCAGTCAGTAAACTGTCTCTCACTGACTTACCCTAATCTTCCAGGAAATATCAATGACCCATAAGGCTCCATCTTTAGTCCTCTCTTTTTTAGCATTTTCATAAACAATATTTGTACATCCTCACAAGCATCACTTATATAATATGTTGATGTTTCCCCCTCTACTCTACTCCTCTGGCAGCTTACCACATTTACAGGCTATCACCGAAGATGCCTTTAATTCATTCACTCCAATGGGGCTCAGGAAGTTTGCACTGTAACTTCCAGTGGGCGGAGCCTGAGCATTTTGACAGAATCAAATTATGTCCTCATATTTCAAACAAATGTTCATATTTCTGGAACCATAGGGGTTATGAAAGAAGTATAAATGGCAAACGCATCAGCACAAAGTATTTTTATAGTAGTGGTATTCTTAGGTTCTAGGTACTAAAGCAAATTTTATAAGTCACAGTAAATACAGTAACTATTACATTTGCAATGTTTTGTAAACAACTTGTATTATGACAGTAATCACTCAAGTTACATACAAACTGTTTGCAGCATTTTATTCATCTAGCCGAGAGCTTTCATATGAGGCTAAGGAGTCCTGTATGTGTTACTTGGTTGTTGAGTTATTTATTTATTTATTTATTTTGCAGTTTGTTTACCAGGATAGCCCATTGGGCCAAGAAGAGTCTGTTTTCAATGGAGTCCCGGGGAGAAAAGCTTCATGAACAACAATATAATATGAAGACAATGCATTTAAATTTATGTAATACTACTGAAGAGCGATGGTGTTATACAACATGACAAAAAATCCACGATTGCAGTGAAAATACAGTCAAAAAAGCAAAAGGTAAAATTACATACACACACACACACACACACACACACACACACACACACGCATGCACGCACGCTGCGCGCTGCGCGCGCACGCACATGCACACACACACACACACACACACACACACACACACACACACACACACACACACACAAAGTCAATTAAAATAAGAAAAATCCATCGGGGCATATTTCTGTTAGATTTGTTACAATGTGAAATAACACATTACAGTTAAATTGTACATAACATGGGTTTGAAATTATTGACGCATACATGAACAAGCAATATTTAACACCTAGAGGCATTAATAGGATTTAACTGCAGAGTCAGGAGGAGGAGTCAGTTGGATGAAATGAGTTAACTCAGCAGAAAGCTGGCTCTCTCATAATCAACTTCTGCTGCTCTCCAATTGCAAAAAGCTACTTTTATTTTTCCCTAAATATCATACCCACAGAATAAAAAAGCTTTAAAATCTGTTGTCTAAATAATAGTGACATTAAAAACATTTCTAATACTAAACTCTCTTTTAATTTCTCCAAGTCTTTTGGGTTTCTAATACCATGATAGGAATGGAACCCATTCCTAAGTCAACATACAGTTAAAGTTCATGAAATTAGTATTGTTTCAATCTTTGATGTCAGCCAGAAGTGCTCTTCGCAGCAACCACAATGTGCCCAGCAATGACTCCTTCTGTAATTCATATAGAGTTACATATACTGATAACATATCCAAGTATGATTGTAAATTATTTTTATAAGCCTGTTGTTCTTACTATTATTGGAACTGTCTGGGTATCCTCCTTCCATATCACCCTCGTTTCTGCCTGCAAATCCTGATATTTTATGACTTTCTGTCTCTCTGTATGCAAGACACTGTAGTCACTGGGTGTAGAGATTTCAATGATCAATGCTACTTTTGTCTTCTTTTCATGGACCACTACATCTGGTTTTCACGCATCTATCTTTTGAACTGTTGGTAATGGGTGATCCCATGTGATGTAGACTTCATCATTTTTTGTGATGCTTTGTGGCTCATGTTTCCATTTTTTTTCAGTTACTTCAATATTATACAATCCTTCTGCCATGTGTACGTCACAACCAGCAACAAGGTGTGGGACTGCTTCCAATTCTGTTTTACAAAACCTACATTTGTCTGTTTCTCCCACATGTTCAATGGACTTTGTAAACCAATGTGTATGTAGCCCACTGTCTTGAGCCGCCAATATTAACCTTCAATCTTTTGGTTTGAATTTGTCTCCCCTTAACCATTCCTGTATTCCATCCTGATCAATATGAGGTTCTTCCAGGAGTCTTCTATACTTGCAACTATATTTATGCATTTTCCACATTTCCTGCCTTCTCATCTGATCCTTCACCTTATATTCTTTCTTTTGTTTTTTGACACATTCAGTTGCTGCCTGATTTTTATCTACTTCTGGTTTGATTTCCATTCCCGCTTGACACTGATATGCTTCTCCTAGACTAAGAAGGGAAGTCATCTTAGATTTATTCTCCTCATGTTTCAAAACTTTCACTATGTTTGGTTCTTGTGAGGTCAGCAGATATGTATGCAGTCCCACGATTGCAGATCTATATATGTAATCAATTTCAAGGAGGCCCATACCTCCTTTGGAACAGGGAATATATAATCTTGGCATACACTGATGTTTATAAATCATTTGATGATCATGAAGCATTCTTCTTGTTGTCCAGTCTAGTCTATCCAACACCTTTTGGGGCCAGTCAATCACTCCAAAACTATAAGTTAGGACAGAAAGAGCAAATTGGTTTATAGCTTGCTTTTCTTCCTAGATGTCAATGCTGTTTTCAGTATTAATTTAAGTCTTCTATAATATTTCTTACTAAATTTTATTCACATTTGTTCATATTTTATTGTTACCCTTCATTAATTCCCAAATAGTTATACACTCCCTCTTGCTCAAATTCTTTTATATCACATTCTTGTCCCAAACTGATATTTTCTTGGTGGTACAGCTTTCCTGCTTTAAAGTTTGCTTTTGCATATTAATCAAGACCAAAAGACATTCTTATATCTAAATTCCTATGTGTAGCTATAGATGATATTCCAAATTCTGATCGTCGCATAGAGAACTCCATAAAAAGAAACTCACCAAAAACTAAGTTGGCTTCATAGAACTATGAAAGTTTTTACAAACCTATATTTTACCTCCGGTTCTTTACGGTTGTCTCATCATAACCAATCTACAGTCCATTTTAAAATCCAGACTAGAACAATGTTATAAAAAAGTTGCAATATCTGCAACCAGTCAACCCTCTCATGCTCATCACTACTCTATATTTAAATTTAAATCATTAAACTGACTTGAATTTTCCTACCACCTGGCATTCATACAACTACTGCCAGCATACAAAAGTATATACAGCCCTTCTTCCTGGTTAGCTGTCAGTAACATCTTCCACCACTAATGTCCAAATTGACCCCTCCACTCAGATGACAAACAACTACATGAAATTTAGAAATCAAAGAAATCTAAAGGGCACAGCTTATATTCCAACTGTGAAGTCAAAATTTAAACTCCATCCTGATCTCTATTAGTTCAATACCTAACATTCATTCATTTAAGCCTTTACTAAAAGAATGTCTTTTAGTCTCTTGACTCTGTTCCTATACCACACCAGGCTAATATCAAAATCTTTCTCCTTTTTTCTCACACCCCCATACTCTTTATATTAACTGATTCCTCTATTGGCCTATATTGACCTTCAGCTCTCTGTTGCTTCACCATACTATTGTTTAACACATTCAGTTCAATATTCCTTCTATTATGTGATGCTCACATGAATTTATACACCCCTTTACATCTAAGAAGTTTATATTTCATAAGTTTGCTGCGTGTAATGCACAGAATGTCATTTACTTGGCTAACTACATTTTGTGTGACTCATTTTATGTGGGAAAAACAATCAAAAGCTTAAAGATAGAATTGTTTCCCATATGTCTGATGTATGTAGAAATATTGACACTAATTCTCTAGCTAAACATGTAATGACTAATGGAAGTCATCATAGTTTTAAGTTTAGAGTCTTAGAGCTTATTGTGCTAGGTTGGAGAGGTGGTGACATGATTAATAAGACTGAAGTGGAGGTATATAGATGGATCAACTATTTTAGGGTGGACCACCCCCCTGGATTAAATAGCATGAGTAGTATAAAACCTTTACTTAAAGAAAAACATGCTTGTGTGTCCTGACTTTGTATATTCTATACATAATATACAGTAATTGTTTTAATATAATTACCTTAAGGATACCAATTATTTTAGAATTTATGTAATTGCTTTATTTTATGTCATGTGATAGTTTTATCTTATATCATGTGATTTATTATTTGCTTATAATTGGCTGCTTTTTATTATATAATGAAGACTAGTTAAGTTGTTTGAATTAACACTGAAGAAGAGTCAGATTGACTTGAAAGCTTCGTTGTTGAATATAAAGCAAGATGCTTAGACTTTGTTTTTTTTTTGTTTTTTTGTCATGTGATTGGGTCCCTTATCCTTATGTACATTTGGCTGACTGGCAGTTTGTTTGCTTCTTATTATGTGATGCTCCAGAGGGAAACCTTTACTTTCTGCCACCACTATTACCAATTTTTTCCTTTCTTTTCTTTTCAGACTTATTTTATATTTATCTTTTATATTTTTTCTTTTTCTTAATACTTTGTATAGATTTGTTGGTTATCATGAACCCTTGTACTCTCAGGTATTCAGTAGCAAACCCCACCTACAACCACCTAAGCCATGATGCTTATGAATACTTAATGAATATTTACGTGGATCTCTTCATTAATCTCTTCAATATTCATTAAGTATTCTGTAACATTCACCATGGCACTTTCAAAAACTTTTTTGTGACTAGAAAATTCATAAAAAGTGAATATAATACACTATAATTGAGATTTGTGAAAGACATGTATATGCAGTAGTATAATCAGAAACTAAAATTTGCTGCAATGTGAATGGGTGTGCCTTCGCTGAAGGCTGGGCGTCGGGCTGGCAACTTGGCACCATAAAAATCGACTGCCAATCATTAGCGGACCGGAGTTCCGCTGTGGCGACCCCTAACCATGAAAAGCTGAAAAGACAAACAACATTCAGTCCTGAAACGCAAGTTGAAAATTAAATACATACAAACTGGCATTTCAAACATTATTTCATCACTTATCTCCAGACTTTAGGAAAATTAATACACAGTACACCCATTTACATAAATATGTTAATCAGAATAATTTAAAATAAAATATTTAAATTAGTATAATGTGTTGGCAGTGTAAACTATGGACAGTTATACAATCATACATTGTATAACATTTCCAAACAGAATTAGTAATAAAAATAAAATAAAAAAAACAGCCTGGTGAACTAGGACATCGCCATGGTTGTGAAGTGTGGTCCCCAACCCCCATCCAAATAACTCACTGTGCCTGAGCAGTTGTGTCAATTAAGCAAAGAAAACAAAACCCTATACCTGTAAAATGAAATGTGTGCCATATTCAAGTTTCAGATGTTTTCTGTGAAGCATTATTTATTTTTATTTATTTATTTTATTTTACATTTGTTAACTGGGAAAGTATGACTGGACACATATTCATTTTTAGCAGAGGCCCGGGGACAAAAGCTCCAATAGCATGTCATAAAGAAATTACACAAGAATATCATACAGAGATATAGGTTCCATAGAAACATAAGTTATGTATAGATCAACAATTCCTTTAGTAAAGTCAGCATACAGCATTCTAGTAGTAGGGTTTATATAGAATATAAAATATAAACACAAGAAAAACATTTTTTTTTGTCTTTCTAAATTATGAGTACTCTCAATATTTTGTTACAGAAATAACCAGTGATTATTAAGCTTTACAGTGAAAGGAATTAGGGGACCTTTAGTAGAATCCTTGAACATGGTACTGGTGCAAATTAACCTGGGGAGTAGCATGAACAAAGCCAATTGTTTGAGAAGTGGTTCTCAGGGGTTTCGTAAATTGAATAGGAGAAGTAGTGGAGGTTATATGGCTAGGTAGTGAGTGCCAGATTTTGGCAATAATGCAGGCAAAGAGAGATTTGCCAGCATCATCTTTGTGTCTGATAACGCTTATTAAGTTCTAAGAACTAGATTGTAAGGCTCTGGTAGGGATGTGGGGGTTAATTATATTTTGAAGTGCAGGTGGGTTTTCTGGAAGGTAGAAGAGATAATGCGCTATTGTGCGTATCATTCTGTGGCCTTTAAAAAGTTATATCAAAGAAAATTAAATTACAGCATTTACTATTAAAGTAAACAAATACAATGGTGGGTGGTCATCAGGAGGCTGCCTAAAGAGATCAACAGCACTGAAAAATCTCAGGATTCATTGTTTGGAGTAAAACATGTCAATGCCTTCTTATGTGGAATTTATTTTGCCAAATATTTAATACTCTTGGGGCTTGCTTATTTGACAGGAAAATGACAGCAGTGCACAGATATTGCTCTTATAAACTTAGAAAGTTGATAGAATAAAAGGTTTTGCAGCAATCTGCATTTTCTGAGTGATATGAAGTCGGAAACTCAAATGTCTGTAATTAGTGACTTAATTTCCCCCCTGATTTCCCAGAAAACTACAACTTTAATGATGAACAGACCAAAAAAACTGATGCAAAAATCTGGATAGTAGAGAGATATGCACAGATTTGATTATGGATGCATGTTTGTCAATCAAAGAAATGCATGTGTGATATCATCAGCAAATCTTCATGTCTGCCAACAACATGTCATTTGCATATGACACCACACCCATTCCCCATGTCAGTCAAGATACCTACCACACCCACACCTGTGCAGTCTCATTTGGGGAGGGGGTTCAAGGATTTCGATGTGTTTGATGCTTATATTCTTCTCTTATAATTGTATATTTTATTGTGACTGATGCAAATCTACTGTTGCAATTTCTAGACTTTGGAAGTTTTCTCCTCAGGCCTCCCTTGAAAATGGGATCTTGCCCAGATTTACTTTCTAGTACACAAATGTCGGTAAAAAAAAAAAATAGGTTGATCCAAACAAAGTGACAGTAAAACATGCAAGCCTCATTGTGTTTGAAAAGTTCTGTCTGAGATCAGTACAAAACTTGACAAAGGCCACAGAATGATACGCATATCTCATATCTGCCAATGTCTGAATGGTAGATATGTTGTGTAAATTAGTAATACCATAGATGCTTATGTGCATTAAGTGAAGAAGTTGTCAAAATGCCATACCTTTGCATCTAGGGATGCCATGTATATTGGGGAAAAGCTTACGTATTTGCTCCATAGATGTTTCAGTGTGATAATGACAGGTTGATCATTTGCTTCAGTCTGTCCTGCACCCCTGTGTGTTTGTTCACACCTGCAGTTTGTACACCACTGCACTTTGCATATTCCACATGTAAAGGCATTCTGTTGTGGTAACACATGTATATAACAAATACACAATAAAAAATTCATGGCAGAGGTTTGTGTTTTGAGTAATATATTTGATTATTTGAAAAGGCTGGAGATGAAGAAGAATGGCATTGCCTAAAAACAGCATGTGTTAGGACTACAGAATAGATATGTTGCCAAGCCAGGTATGGAAATAAGGTACAAAAAAAAGCTGGTGGTGGACTGCAGAAGTCCAGGAAGTCATCAAAAGAAAGAAGGAGTGGGAGATAGAAAAGACTGACCAGGCTAAAAAGGACTACTGGTTGTCTAACAAAGAAGTTGCAATATCAAAGAATAGGTCATCAGAGGCACTGTACCAACTTCTGGAAAGGGACTCAGTAAGGGGTACAAAGAAACTATATCAGGTTGCAAGGCAAAGACAGAAAGATAAAGAAGATAGTCAGGCACCCTTCATAAAGGATGCCAGCAACAACCTGCTCACCAGTCCAGAGGACATCAAAGGCAGGTAGAAGTAGTATTTCCAGCAGCTTCTGAATGAAGAAAACTCCACAGAAGCTGTACTGCCCCAGAAACAGCCTATGTTGAGAGACGAAGAGGAGCCCACCCTATAAGAAGTAAGAACAGCATTAAGGAAGATGAAGTCAGGGAAAGCAGCAGGCTCAGATGAGGTCACAGCAGATATGATAAAGACGCTGGGTGAGATAGTGGAGAAATGGCTCCTGAGGGCACTAATAGCAGTATGGAGAGAAAGGTATATCCCAGATGACTGGAGAATAAGTATACTCATGCCCGTGTACAATAATAAAGGGGACATCCACAACTGTGGGCAGTACAGAGGCATCAAACTCCTATCACATTGCATGAAGGTCCTGGAGAGGGGGATTGACAAACAGATACGCAGAGTAGTAGAATGCAAGATGGGAGATGAGCAGTTTGGATTCAAATCAAGATGCAGCACAACTGACCCGATATTTGCATTGGGACAGATACTTGGGAAGACGCTAAAGATGAGGAGAGAGTCCAACTGGGCGTTCCTAGACTTGGAGAAAGCATATGACAAGGTCCCAAGAAAGCTGATCTGGGCAGTACCGCAGTGGTTTGAAGTCCCAGAAACATTGATAGAATTAGTGCAGGCTATGTACAAGGACCCAGTGACTCAAGCACAAACAGTCAGCCTCACAGAGGGAATCCCAGTGGGAGTGGGTGTACATCAGGGTTCAGCTCTGAGCCCACTGCTGTTCATACTGGTGATGGACTACATTAGCAAACAGGTTAGAGGGGATGGATCAACAAAGCTGCTGTATGCAGATGATGTGGCAGTACAGGCAGACTCTGAGCTAGAACTTCAGCAAAGGATAGGAGAATGTTATGCAAATCTGAAGGCACATGGGATGAAACTAAACACAGATAAGATGGTGGTAATGGCAGCAAACTGGGGAAATCAGGAGAAGCTGAGAATAGAGATAGAAGGGAAGATAGTGGAACAGGTAAACAGCTTCAAGTATCTGGGAGGGATAGTTGAGGAGAAGGGTAGTCTGAATGAAGAGGTCAAAGCTAGAATCAGAGGGGCTGCAGCCAACTGGTACAGAATATCAGGTGTAGTCCATGACAGAAGAATGCCAAAGAAGCTGAAAAGTAAGGTGTACAAGACAGTGGTGTGACTAGTACTACTGTATGGTACAGAAACCTGGGCAGTAAAGGCAGAACAGTTGAAGAAGCTAGAGGTAATGGAAATGAAGTGCCTGAGAAGGGTGGTAGGATGCACACTGTGGGACAGACGAAGAAATCATGACATAAGAGAAGAAGCCAAAGTAGCTCCAATTGCAGGAAAGATCAAACAGAACAGATTACGGTGGTTTGGGAATGTGTAGAAAAGCAGAAGGCAATCTGGTGAGGAAGATTTGGGACAGACAGGAAGAAGGTAAGAGGAAGCAAGGATGTCCAGCAAAGAGGTGGATGGATTGTGTGAAAGAAGATCTGCGACAGTCAGGCATGAGTGTTGAAGAAGGCAGGAGTGTGGCACTGAATCAAGAGAGTTGGTGACAGTTAACACGATTCCCCGACCCCATGTTGAAGAATGGGAAAAGGGGGGTTCATGATGATGATGATGATGATGATGATGATTTGAAAAGGCTTAATTTAATTTGAGAATGCAGGAGATTGACAAAACTGTTACAGACATGGTGGAAAAACAGTGCTTTAAAAAAAATTTGACTGCTTTGTTCTTCTGATTTGTGTTCCATTTTCCTATACTATCAAGTCATGTCCAGTTGTCATCATCACACCCCCTTACTATATATACGAACTCCAGGGTCACACAACAGTGGGGAAAAGGCCATATATAACTTTCAGTGAAATGTGTTTCAGTGAATTGAGTTTTCAGTGAATTGAGCTTTCAGTGATTTGTACATGGTCATTTGACTTTCAGTGAAATGCTCTTTCAGTGAATAGTCCTAGACCTCTCGCTCTCTCTCTCTCTCTCTATATATATATATATATATATATATATATTTGTTTGACATTTATATTTTTTCTCTTACCATTGTGTATTCTATTGTGAGTGAGACTGATACACTATTGCAATGTCTAGTCTGTGGAGCTTTTTCTCTTCAGGCCTCCAGCGAAAATGGATTCTAGCCAAGTTAGATCTTTCTGGTAAACAAATGTCAGTATTTATTTATTTATATTTGTTTATTGGGGTAGTGCACTGATCAATACTGACCAATTTCAGGCTCAGCCTTGGTAAAATAGAAAACATTTCACAAAAAATACAGAAATGTAAGCAATAACAGAACAGTTCAAACTAGCTACATAAAGAGGTGCTTTTTGAATTGCATTCTGAATTTGTATTAACTGTTGATTTCTTTAATGTCGATGGGGAGAGCTTGCCAAATAGCAGATGCCTGAGAGCAGAAACCATGTGCAGTGCTGTGGGGTTTGGTTCTAGGGGTAGTGAGAGTTGGTGTGACAGAGCATGTGCAGCGCTGTGGGGTTTGGTTCTAGGGGTAGTGAGAGTTGGTGTGACAGAGCATGTGCAGCGCTGCAGGATTTGGTTCTAGGGGTATTGAGAGTTGGTGTGACAGAGCATGTACAGTGCTGTGGGGTTTGGTTCTACAGGTAATGAGCTTGATGTGGCTTGTGAGAAGTGTCTCAGGTTGTATGAGGAGGTAAATAGGCTGATCCAAATATAGCCTCATTGTGTTTGAAAAGTTCTGTGATTAGTACACAACTTGACAAAGCCCACAGGTTGATATGCATGCCTCATTTCTGCCAGTGTCTGAATGTCTGAATGTTGATCAGCTCCACCTGCATTCAAACCTTAATCATTGGCACCTGCTCGGCATTTTCTGAGAGGTTTCCCTCCACCTCAGTTTCGAAAGGGCTCACGTCAAATTGCATTATGTCACTGGGGAGATCAAAGTCAACCAGTCTCTTTGCAAATTTGATCTTCAGTTTATCCAGCCGCTCAAATATCATTAAGGTGATCTGTGATGGAACTCCTTTGCCTTCTGCTCTGATGTCATCATTTTGTCATCTGGCTGACAGTGTGAATTCTACCACCCATCTCAGGCACTTCATCTTCATCACCTCTAGTTTCTTCAACTGCTCTGCCTTCACTATCCAATTTTCTATACCATACAATAGTACTGGTCACATCACTGTATTGTACACCTTACTTTTCAGCTTCTTTGGCATTCTTTGGTCACACCACGTCCCACTCTTTTATCCAATATGTGTCTATTGTATTATAGTCTGTGCCTGTAGGCTGCAACCTCCCTCATTTAGACTTGCATTCACCTCAACCAGCCCTTCCAGGTAATTGAAGGTGCTAATATGTCCCACTATTTCCTTTCTACCTCAGTTTTCTGCTTCTTCTAATTTCCCTTCTTTGCTGCAGTGACAACTGTCTTTTTCTGTACTCAGTTTTATTCTCTGTCTGGAAACCAGTTCTATCAGTGTACAGATATTTTCATTGTGACAGACATTCCAACAAAAATCATGTGGAAGTGTTATGAAAGAGATTAAAGATTGTCATGAGACCTGTGGGGAGAAAACTTACAACATATTGCAAACATTTTAAAACAGATATTTAGTAATATACATGAACAGACATTAAGTAGTATAGCAATAACCCACGCCTGGTTGTGGGTAATGCGGGATTTACCCACGGTTGGCGTGGTTTGGGCCCGAGGGACCAAACAAAGACAACCGTGGGTAAATCCCGCATTACCCACACCCAGAAGTGGGTTATTGCTATTATACTATGACATTATTTAAGAAAAGAAATAATTGCTTTTCTTAAATAATGGCATTGTATAATGCATCTTTGCTGCCCTTCCGCAGCTGTCTGGTATCAGCGGCAGTTCTGATGTACTGCGCATGCCTATACAGTACATCAGAGCTGTGGCCAAAAGCAACGGAGAAAGCAAGATCTCCATTGCTTTTTACTGTTTTGCTATGTTAAATGGGTTTAACATATCGAGATAGCTTTAAAATAAGCAACGGAGATCTCCATTGCTTATTTTAAAGCTGTCTCGCTATGTTAAACCCATTTAACATAGCGAAACAGTAAAAAGCAACGGAGATCTTGCTTTCTCCGTTGCTTTTTTTTTTTTAAACCTGTCTCGCTATGTTAAATGGGTTTAACATAGCGAGACAGCTTTAAAATAAGCAACGGAGATCTCCGTTGCTTATTTTAAAGCTGTCTCGTTATGTTAAACCCATTTAACATAGCGAGACAGGTTTAAAAAAAAGCAACAGAGAAAGCAAGATCTCCGTTGCTTTTTACACACTGTGTCACTACGTAAAAGGAGTTTAACATAACGAGACAGCTTTAAAAAAAGCAACGTAGATCTCCGTTGCTTTTTTTAAACCTGTGTCGCTATGTTAAACTCTTTTAACATAGCGAGACAGTGTTTTAAAAGAGACTTATACTAATGGAAAAAGTCCGAGCGACCGGACCTTTTTCCATTAGTATAAGTCGATTTACAATGAGCACGCTGGCCAATCAGCATGCACGTTTTGGAATATTAATGGGGGGGTCATGGTATAATATACATTAACAATTACACATACATTAATTAGATTATATTCAAATAAAATAAAGAAAACTATTATAGTTTAAAAGATACTTATGTATTTAGTAGACATTGAACATTGAGCATTTGAAGAAGTATATTAGTAGGTGTATCAAACAGATAATAGATCTTGTGATTAGTGATTAGAAATTCAGAGAAATGGAGGTAAGAGAAGAAACTCAATACGGCAGAAAATGTTAATATTGTTGTTAATAAGTGGGATATTAAGCGGGTTTAGAGCCAATTATATAAGGTTTTCATAAGGTTTATACCAGAAATATAAAGGTGGGGTGATGAGCAGTTCTCTTAAAGAAATTATTTCTTTTTTAAACACCTTTATTGAATTATAACTTATATTAACATAACCAACATTATACTTCACATATATTGCTATATATCATATAACCTAAGCAACATTACATAAATTATTCAATTCTTGCTTTTTTTGTTTTGAACAAGAAACAGCTTTAATAAACCATCACTTACTACATAGGCAACCATACATTTATATAAATGAAAACAAACTACACTGATACAATCCTAATTGCAAGCATTTTACTTCATGTCAAGTTTTACCACCTTTGATGTGCAGTGATTATGGGAGTTATAAAGGTTAAATTACTTCTAGATAATTCTGTCAAACTGAAATCTAAACCAATGCACAGAAGATTAATAACTGAGTACATGGAAGCAAAATAACAATATGGTCACCAAATGAAGTGATGCATTCGTTGGAAAGACTGCGGAAGGAGTACAGCAAGTTTTGAAAGGGAAATGTAATATCAGGAACTAGCCACACAAGGGAGGGAGGATATTTTCCATAAAAACAATTTACTTAATTAAGATGAGAGATAAAACAATACAAGGAATGGAAATCAGGTCAAACTGTAACACTGAAAACTGAATTGAGCAAACTGGAAAGACAAATTAAACATAGTGTGAGACAACAGCAGGAAAATTTTGAAGAAAAAGTATAAAAAGATACTGAGAATAATAAGAGACTGTTTTACAGGTACATAAGATGTGGGTAGGAACAATAACATACAAGTTCATGAACTCTGTGCAGAGTCTAAAATATTTTTCAAACACAATCTATTATAGATATATTTATAAAATCTTATGCAAAACAGTTTGGCTCCACATACAGGGTGATTAATTGTGCTATTAACATCCAAGTAACTTCAGCTTCTGAAATTAAATTAGATTATACTGAAAAAGAACTTTACAAACTAGACCAAAAAAGCACAAGGAGGAGACAGAGTTAGTAATAATGGCCCAAAAACACTTCAGCATGAACTTACAATACCATTACCTCTATTATTCACTAGGTCATTTAAGTATGGGGAGACTCCTAAAGGTTCCTCAGTATCGGAGACACACAATGCTAAACCTATTTTTAAGAGAAAGGGGAATAGGACAAACCCAGAGTCATGTAGATCCACAAGTTTACTTTGATATTATGGAAAATAATGGAGAAGATTATTTTGGATAACTTGTTGTCGGGTCTGGAAAGGTTGGGACTTGACACCATATATCAGCATGCAAATAAGTTCATAGGCAAGTACTAGGCTAGATACTCTTGTGGGCCATTTTAAGCCTAGACAATAATATATTACCCATAATGAGAATAACTGGGATCATACCATAGATAATTTGAGGGGACCCATGCATGAATTAAAGCATTTAAGAGCTGCCTCTGTCCATTAGTAGTACAGGGAAGTCCTGGGGTAAATTTTCTGTTTTACATCTACAGATCTAAGTCATGGTTGAATATGGACAGGGGTGGATGGGGAGTCTGTTCCACAGCAGTGGTATATTCTGCAAAATATACCTGTCCCTTTTTAATTTCTCCAAATCTTTTGGGTTTCTAATACCATGATGGGAATGGACCCCATTCCTAAGTCAAAGTATGATTAAAGTTTATGAAATTAGTATTGTTTTACTCTTTGATGTCAGCCAAAAGTGCTCTTCGCAGCACCCGCAACGTGCCCAGTAATGACTCCTTCTGCAGTTCATATGGAGTTACATGTATTGGTAGCGTATTAAAATATGCTTATAGACTCTTTTTTATAAGACCCATTGCTCATACTACTATTGGGACTATCTGGGTATCCTTCTTCCACATTGCTGTCATTTCTGGTTGCAGATCCTGATATTTTATAACTTTGTGTCTCTCTGTATGCAGGACACTGTAGTCACTGGGTGTGGTGATTTCAATGATCAATGCTACTCTTGTCTTCGTCTCTTGGGCTACTATATCCGGTTTTCTAGCATCTATCTTTTGAATTGTTGGTAATGGATGATCCAATGTAATATAAACTCCATCATTTTCTATGATGCTTTGTGGTTCATGTTTCCAGTGTTTTTCAGCCACTTCAGGACCATGTTTGCCCAATCCCCAGTGCAATAGTCTCGCAACATTATTATGCCTTTCAATATATAGTCCTTCTGCCAATAGTATGTAACAACCAGCAATGCGCTGTGCGACTGTTTCCAATTCGATTTTACAAATCCTACATTTGTCTGTTTATCCCACATGTTCAACAGACTTTGTAAACCAGCATGTACATAGTCCACTGTCTTGAGCTGCCAATATTAATTTTCCTCTCTTGGTTGAATTCACCTCTCCTTAAACATTCCTGCATTTGTTCCTGATCAACATGAGGTTCTTCCAGAAGTTTGCTATACTTGCAACTATATTTATGCATTTTCCACATTTCTTGCCTTTTCATCTGGTCCTTCACCTTATATTCTTTCTATTGTTTTTTTGGCACATTCAGTTGCTGCCTGATTTTTATCTACTTCTGGTTTGATTTCCATTCCTGCTTGACAGCGATATGCTTCTGCTAGACGAAGCAGTGAAGTCATCTTAGGTTTATTCTCCTCGTGTTTCAAAACTTTCACTATGTTTGGGTCTTGTGAGGGCAGCAGATATGTGTGGAGTCCCACAATTGCAGATCTATGCATGTAATCAATTTCAAGGAGGCCTCGTCCCTCCTTCAGAATGGGGAATATATAATCTTGGTATGCACTTATTTTTATAAATCATTTGGTGAGCATGAAGCATCTTTCTTGTTTTAATATCTAATTTATTCAACACATTTTGGGGCCAATCAATCACTTCAAAACTGTAAATTAGGACAGGCAGAGCAAATTGGTTTATAGCTTGGATTTTATTCCTGGTCGTTAATGCTGTTGTCAGGATAAACTTAAGTCTTCTGAAGTATTCCTTATTAAGTTTTATTCAAATTTGTTTATGTTTTATTGCTGATCCTTCATCAATTCCCAAGTATTTATACACTCCCTCTTGCTCTAGTTCTTTTATATCACATTCTTGTCCCAAACTGACATTTTCCTGCTTTAAAGGTTGTTTTTGCACATTTATCAAGACCAAATGACATTCTAATATCATCTGAAAAAGTTTTAACAACCTGCAGTAGTGCTTTCAGTTCCTCATCTGATGAGCTATACAGTTTTAAATCATTGACAAATAAAAGATGAGAAGTCTTTAGACTTTGTTGTTTTCTAGGAGCCCAATTGTAGCCATGGCCTAAGCTGTTAAGTAGACAGCTTAATGGGTTAAGGGAAAGACAAAATAGCAACGGTGACAGAGAGTCACCCTGGAATATCCCCCTTTGAATTTTTATCCCTGGGATAATAATCTGTCCTTTATCATGGCTTAATTGCAAAGTGGTCTGCCACTGTTTCATGGTCACTGTAATGTAGTCAATCAGTGTAGGGTGTATCATATATTTTTAAGCATTCTTTTATCCATGAATGTGGGATACTATCAAGGGCTTTTTTGTAGTCAATCCATGCCATACTTAGATTCTTCCCAGTCTTACATTTCTCCACTATAATTTTGTTCAACAAATGATCCTCAATTCCATATGACTTTCTTTTATTGCCCTTTTGTTCTACTGCCATTATTGAGTTTTCTTCTAAATGACTATAAACTCTGTCAGCATCAATTCCCATGTATAGTTTATACGTCGTCGGAAAGCAAGTTATTGGTCTATAATTTTTGGGGTGGTTTGCAGGTTCACTCTTAAGTAGGAGAATTGTTTTACCTGTTGTTAGCCAGACTGGTGTCTGTTTGGGGTGCACATATAAATAGTTCTTACTCATGGCTAGGTCTTTATGCAAAGATGTTAATACTTTTAACCAAACGATGAGCACTGCATCTGGCCCTGGGGTTTTCCAATTAGAGGCTTTTTTTTAACTTTGTTTCAATCTCTCTGGTTGTTACATCATCCCATTTCATGTCCTGTACCTTTAAACTTCTTATTCTTTCTTTTAATTCTTTTATCCATTTAGCATCTTTGTTGTGTTCCACAGGATCTTCATAGATACTTCTCCAAAAGGCATCTATTTCTTCTTTTTTTAGTGTTCTTTCAGTTTCTTTTACTTTGTTTTCCAATTCTTTATAAAATGTTTTTGGATCATCATTAAATTGCTTATTTTGTAATTTTCCTTTATATTTATCTGTGTATCTTGTAAGTTTTTCCGCTTGTGCTGAAATTTTTAATTTATTTGCGATAGTGCATGATAGATCCTGGCCTGTTCTAATACTGTGCACTGCTTTTATCATATCTATTTTTCTTAGTATTTTTGTTGATCTATTCCCTCTTCTATATTCCTCTAATAGTAACACTTCTTGTCTTAATTGCTTTATATTTTTCTCTGTTCGATACTTCCATGATGGTATTTAATTTCTCTCCTTCCTTTGGCTCACTACCCTGTGTTCTTGTGGTAGAAATTTATCAGTTATTAATTTAGCTGCATGGTAACATATCCTGTTTACTTCTGTTATATCGCATGGATCTCTATGGGCAGTCCTAATTACTGTGTTCATTTGTTTTATCAGACTTCTGATTTTTGGGGTTATACTGCCCTTCTGCAGTCTATTTCTTTCATTGATTTTAATATATCTATCTATGTCCATTAAATCAAGCAACTCTTCCCTTAGTTAATTTTCTTCCAGACTGAGGGCACATCCTTTGTTTTCCACTTCCTGCGGGCATTCTATAGAAAGTTCTATAGCATCTTCCTGGGGCACCTTCTCTTCAATTTCGTCCTGTGCCATCCATTGCTCTGTGATATGGGAACTCACTGGCCTATAACTCCTCAACATTGACTGCATCAAAGTTTCCACAGTCTCCTGTTCCTTTCCTTGCTGTCCAGCTTCAAGTGAATGTTTATACTGCTTTCCTGTGGAAGGCTCCAATATATCTTGATATGGCACCTGAACAATTGCTTCCTGTTCCACTGGTTTCCCCTTAATTTGGATATCCATTGCTCTATCCTGTTGTGGTGCTTTCTGCATTATATTTTCTACACTGAATTCCTCACTTTGCAGGTGCTCCATAACCCCAATTTCTATTTCTTTAAATTCTCCATTACTAATCTCCTTTTCTACTTTTTCTCTTTGTCTTCTTATTTTTTGTATTGTAAGGTTTTCCATATCTGGATTCCTTTCCCTGTATATCTCTTCAAATACCTTTGGTGCTGCTCTTTTGTATTGGTTAGTTTTGCTTTCTCCTTTGCATAAATATTACACCATATTAAATCTCTTTTTCTTTCTCATGTCCATATTTCTTCTTCAGATGTCTCCTGGTCTTCCTACTTCTCCTTACCTTGAGGACTCACTCCATCATGCTGTGATGTAACCTGTGTTAGACTTTCTACATTAAATCCTTCACTTCACAGACACTCCATAACTTCAACTTGTATTTCTTTAACTTCTGCTTTACTAATTTTCTTTTCCACATTCCATCTTTGTGATATTAATTTTTAATTGTGAAATTTTCCATATCAGGATGCCTTTGCCTGTATTTCTCTTGGAATATCTCTGTGGCTGTCTTCTCTATATTAATTAACTTGGCTTTCTCCTTTGCATAAATATTGCACCATATCAAATCTCTCTTTCTTTCCAATGTCCATATATTTTTTTATACTTTTCAAAAATGTCTAGGTTTTGTTGTTTACCTTTTCACACTTCCTCAGATGCTTCTTTTTCCAAACAGATCAAAGTTTCTTGATCTATATATTGTTTTTCAAAAATCTGTTAATGAACACAAATTTTTATTTGAAGCTTTTGACAGTTATTTCTGTGAAAGTATTTTTCTTTCCTCTAATTTATCTCTTAATCTCTTTGTATATCCTCTGTCTGGAAATTCTAGGCTTTTTACATAATAGTAACAATACATAATTTCTTTCTGTCCCTCCAAACTGTTCTGTTGATGTTGCGGAAGAGATTTAGATCCCTAGACCAAGTATTTCTGATGTCATTTGACTTGCTGATGTGCAGTAAATCTATCAGTAAAGGGTCAGAGGATGCCTTATATGCCAGACACAGGTCACCTCTTAACAGTCTGTAGGACACCAAGTATAGTAACAGGGCTTTGAGTCAGCCCATGTAGGTCATGCTATCTAGGCCTTGTATCCTATAACTAAGGTATCTCTGTGGGTGTTGCAGTTGTTACATGGACAGATACATGCCAAAGGGGCATTATATCCAATGACTGGCATAATGAGGGCTGAGTAAAGGGGAGACAATGACATCCCTATATCTAAGCACAATTACATTGTTTATAAGCTGTGCGATATAGAAGGACCTTCTTACAACAATAGACACGTTAGACAAAAGATAAGTCACTGCTTATATAAGCTTCCAAATTCTGAACAAGTGGGTCAACTCTTAGGGGTGTATTGTCAATGTGGTAGTTTCCTGGGGTAGGTGAGTTCCCAAATGATACAGTAATGCATTTTTTTGGCATTTAGTTTCAGTCCATGATTTTGGCACCAGTTATTTATCTGAGACAAACATTCCCATAGGATGGCTAAGTCCTCTGGGGATTTAGTGACTGTTCCAAGCTTGCAGTCATCTGCAAGCTTAGTGAGCCAGGACCCTTTGGTATTGGCTTTTACTTCAGAAAAGTAGATGCCAAACAGGAGATGTCCCAGCACAGCTCCACCCCCCCCCCCACACCACTTTAGTAATGGCTGCTAACCCAAACCCTAATGCTGTCCCTTCCCTCAAACCTAACCCTACACTTTACCATCATTAAAACCTTCATGTAACACTGCCACTACACAAAACAGACTCAGAGACACAAACACACACAAACAACACTACATCTATCCCATAACCTACCCTTCACCCTTACCCTAAAATACATAGCTTCAGACACACAGACATACAAGACTCATCCTTCACCACACACACACACACACACACACACACACACACACACACACACACACACACACACACACACACACACACACACGCACACACACAAACACATGGTCTCACCCCCCTCCATCCCACTTACCTGTATCGACATTCCATACCATCAACATATTTAAAATTTGGCCGTCTATACTGCTGACATTAAATCACACCTCTGTGATTGTCACTGGAGGAGTGGTTTCAGCTCAGAATCTGTAGTTTTACTGGCCATTTTGGGATATTTCTATCCCTTTCATCTTCCTGTTTAAAAACCCGTGTTTATAAGGTTCTGCGCATTGCATAGTGCCGTTTAACTATGGTTAAACTATTCCCAGTGCCAGAAAGTCTGCTCTTCTAATTTTCCCTTAGAACTAGCCAGTTTTCTAGTTTTAGCACTCAAAACTGTTTCCTTGTGCACAGCACTCATTCAAAACTTGCTGCAAGCACTAAATTACTGCAGCACTCAACTTTCCTCACTTGTTAGGAGGAAAACAGTTTTTAGTACTTAAATTAATAAGTATCTATCCAGGCATGTCTAAGGGTCAGCTCCCAGTGTTATCCCTTGTCCTCCTGATGAATCTGGGCATCTTGAGGCAGTGTAGCAATTGCCTCATGTACACTTACCTACCACCCAACAGGACAACCTGTAAGAGATGCACTTATATAGCCAAACTGGAAGCCAAGCTCTCTCCAGCCAAGACTGTACTAGACAGTCAAGAGGAGAAGGTAAACACCTGCACCACACCACACTCAACACATAGTCCATCAAAACCTACACCACCTAAACCCACACATAGTAACACAAAACACACACCTACATTCATGGAGGCTCTCAATAAAAATCTGCCCAAACAACAGAGACCTCCAAAGCTGAAATGCAAGCAACCACCACCCCCAACACTACCCAAATGACACATAGCCCACAAAATCAGTGTGCCACTCAACCTTGGCCCACAAGGTTAAACAATGTACCCAACACACTAGTCATAGGTGACTCTGTAGTCAAGCACATTGATGTCCCACTCACCAGGCTAAACAAGGAGAAAGTTAGTGTAAGCTGCATGTCGGGTGCCAGGATCTGCCTCATAATGCAAGCACTCAGGTCACTCCACAACAAGTACAAATATGACTCTGTCATTGTTCATGTTGGTGTGAACGACCTGAGATATACCTTCCTGGACTATATGAAAAGAGACATGGAAGAGCTCTCAGATCATGTAGCCCAGGCAGGTATGACCATAGCCCTGAGTAGTATCCTGCCATTGCCCAGAATGATACCACAATAAAAGGACAAAATGATTGACTTCAGCTATTTACTAAGCTTCTGGTGTCATTCTAAGGGGATCCAGTGTCTGTCTGCCTGGGACAACATGATTGACAGACCACAATGCTTTGCCAGAGATGGGCTGCACCTGTTGACCCTGGGATTATGGATACTGGATAAGGCTCTTGCCACCCCTATAGTGCCTTTTTTAGGCAAGGTTCAAATAACAAACTCACCACCATAGCAGGTATAAGCAAGCAAAATCTGAGAGTAATGCTTCTCAATGCTGGAAGTCTAAACCTCAAAATGCACTCATTCGAGGCACTCTAAAATGGAGAACATCGACATCTGTGCAGTGAAGAGACCTGGTTCAAGGCTCCAGAGAGCACCCCTGCATTACCAGTCTATAACTCATACCACACCTTTCGGCCACCTAACCTGGATCAAAACACTAAAGGAGGGGGCATGTCCATATTCATTAAGGATATCCACACCTCCAGGCTAATTGCTCAACATAATTCATCCAAAATTATCCAAGTGCAACTAACACTGGGCAAGACTACAATCCAGGTTGTAGATTGTTACAGATCCCCCACCATGCTCCAGGATGCCCACTCCACATTTTTTGATATACTGGGCAATATTAAGGTACAGCCCAATACCCTAATAATGGGTGATTTCAACTACCGCACCATCAACTAGGAAAACTACTCATGTACTAACTCATTTGCTCAACGCTTTCTGGAATTCATAAATTCCAATGCCTTGGATCAGCTTGTTCATACCCCCATCAGGGACAGCAATATACTGGACCTAGTCATTACCAATCTGGGCAACCAATGTTCCATGCCAGAGGTCATCTCCTCACTGGTCAGATCCAACCACAAGCTAATCACCCTAGACATCAATATCCCGCCCCCACCCCCCCACCCCCATTAAGGAAACCACCATAAAAAACTTCTCCAAAGCCAACTTCATGCTTCTTAAGACAGAAGTGGCAAGCTTCACGACAGAAAATAGAGGTACGATTGCTGAATCCTATACAAATGCACTGTATAAGCACATACACAAGTGCATGGATTGTGCCATCCCCAATAGAACTAAGATGCTATCCTCCAAGAAAGGAAGCCAATCTGGTGGTCCCCTGCCATAAACAAACTCTACAACAGAAGGAAGAAGCTGTTGCAAAAAAGAGTAAAATCACCTGATTGCAGGAACTCCCTGGTCAGCCTCAGTAAGAAGCTGAGATCCCTCATAAAATCCTCCAAAGCTAGTTATGAAAATAAAATCACCACTGATTCTAAAGACAGCCACAAAGCATTCTACAGCTATGTCAAGAATCTCAATGGTGGCACTCAGATCTGCTCTGAGCTATAGCACAATGGCACTAGATATACAGAACCAACTGATATTGCCAACATCCTGGCAGATAGGTTCAGTGCAAACTTCACCCCCCCCTCACCCCCCAAAGGGCCCATCACTATACCGGAAGAATGCAAAGCCCCTGTAATCACAGCTGCACAAGTAAAAAACACACTCTCCAAAGCCAAGAGCACAGCATCCATGGGACCTGACAACATCCCAAGCTGCGTTCTGCATGAACTACATAACAAACTGATACCCCACCTAAGTACTATGTTCAATCATAACCTCACTTCTAGCTTTGTGCCTACTGAATGGAGCACAGCAATGTTTATCCCACTCCACAAAGGGGGCACCACGACGGACCGCATGAACTACCACCCCATTAGCCTGACGAGCCTGGTCTTCAAGGCCATGGAATGTATCAACTTGGAGCTTATAAACAAGGACATAGGTAACCTCCAAACCCTGGGATCCCACTCAGTTTGGGTTTGTAAAAAGTAGGTCATGTCTTCTAAACCTGACTGACTTCTTTGAAGCAGTCACCAGAGCCGTGGACAAGGGTAAGGTGGTGGACACAGCCTATCTTGAACTTGCCAAGGCTTTTGACACCATCCTCCACTCTGGAATTATAGATAAACTCACTAGACTGGGCATAAATCCCTATGTCACAAGATGGATGGCCAACTGGCTCACTGACAGAACCCACACAGTGAAAATAATCGACTCCAAATCCAACTTCAGACCAGTGACAAGTGGAGTACCACAGGGCTCAATTCTGGGTCCTCTCCTGTTTGGTATCTACTTCTCAGAAGTCCAGGCTAATAGAGCAGGGCTTTGGCTAATGAAGCTCGCAGACAACTGCAAACTAGGTGCCATAATAGAATTGCCTAATGATGTGGACATTCTACAAAGGGGCCTCACTCAGACTGATGCTCGGTGTCAAAGTCATGGCCTCAAGCTCAATGCCAAGAAGTGCATTGTCATCCCATTTCGGAAAAACACTATATCCATGAACTACCACATAGGCGGTAGTCTACTAAACACCAAAAGTGTGAAAAGAGACCTTGGGACACTGGTGGACAGTAGTCTCTCCTTTGATAATCACATCGCCACAGTAGTCAGGAAATCCTTCTATGGGGTACACCTCATCACAAAGGGGTTCACCTCCAGAAAAAAAGAGGTCATTGTTCCTCTCTACTCATCCCTCATCACACCCATTATATAGTGTGCAATGCCCCTTTGGCATGTACCTTGCAAGATATCTACAACAACTAGAAAGGCCACATAAATACCTCACTAAGAGGATTACTGGCCTCAAACAGATGCCATACACAGACCATCTCAAAAAACTCCAGCTCTACTCCATCACTTATCGCCTACTCAGAGGCGACCTCTGCCTAACATACAAAGCCTTGTCAAACCCAGATCTGTTGGACATGCTACACTTAAAGAAACCCCAATCCCTCTGAGCCACACATTCCAGGGACCTAAACCTTGCCACCACAGTAAACAGAACATGCTGGAAGGATAGATTTCTGTCCCAGAGACTTCCCATACTCTGGAACAGACTATCCATTCATGTCAAGCAAAGCTCTTCATTAGCCATCTTTAAGAAAAGTCTCGACAATTGGATGGGAAATAGGAAATTCACCCTGGGGATCACTTCTGTGGCTAGACAGGGGTGCAGGAAAATAACTTTTTTGGGTGGCGAAAGCCATGGAACATTTTTGGCTAGGCTTATATAAGCCCCAGGGCCGAAAGCCTAGTACCTACATATGAACCTATGAACATGTATATTTGGTCAAATGCAGGGGACACAAACATAAGCTCGAAGTTTCAAAACGTCAAACTGCAAATTGTGGAGACCATAAGATTGAAGTTTTGAAACTTCAAACATTTTGAATTGAGATCCCCGTGCAGTGCAGAACAGGAAATGTACCATTTTCCTCACTGTAGTGCAGTCTCAGAGTTGGTATATTTATTTAGCAGGGGGTGAGGGGGGGGGTGCAGCAAGGCTTGCCACCTGCAAAAACATAAACTTTTTTTTTTATTTTTTTTTTTAAATTACAATTTCAAAGTTTTGAAACTTTGAGGCTGTGAAGTAGATTCATATATATATATATATATATATATATATATATATATATAGATATATATATATATATATATATATATATATATATATATATATATATATATATATATATATATATATATATATATATATATATATATATATATATATATATATACATATATATATATATATATATATATACATATATATATATATATATATATAGATAGATATATGGGTCTACCTGACAACACCGACGCGCTAAAATGCAGACAACGAAATCACCGACATCACAAAACCAAAAGTTCAGAAACACGAAACGTCACATACCCAACAAACCACAATCCCGACACTCAACAAACAAAACAAATCCCCTGTCCAAAAAGCACATAAGCAACACAAGCACACCAAAAACCTTACAAACCTACACTGAACCTTACATACACAACTATCTATGCGCTAACCTTAACCCAAACCCTAACCCTAAGGTCCGTCACTATTGCACACTCACCTAACCTGCGCCCTAACCCTAACTCACTTAACCCGCCCCTATCCCTAACATCTGTCACTATCGCACACTCATCTGACCCGCGCCCTAACCCTAACTCACTTAACTCACCCCTAACCCTACAGACTGTCGCTATCGCACACTTACCTTACCCACACCTTGACCCAAATGTCCATCCCTATTGCACACTTACCTTTACATGTTGGTGTTCTCAGCATTGGGATTCTCAACTGTTGGTCTTCTCCATTGTCGATCTTCCGGTGTCGGTGTTCTCATCGTCGGCGTTTTGAGATTTCGGCGTTTTCCAGTAGACCTCTCTCTCTCTCTCTCTATCTATATATCTATATATCTATATATCTATATATCTATATATATATATATATATATATATATATATATATATATATATATATACACACATATACATATATATATATATATATGTGTGCTTGTATGTGTGTGCGTGTGTGTGTGTGTGTGTGTGTGTGTGTGTGTGTGTGTGTGTGTGTGTGTGTGTGTGTGTGTGTGTGTGTGTGTGTGTGTGTGTGTGTGTTCTTAAATAAGGGTTTTCTATTCAAGTAGTTTAATAATCACTTTGTCTAATCACAAGTGGAGTAAAAGGTGATCTAACCACAGTTCATATTATGATATTCTCCAGGAAATGTTTACCAGGTGCAACTCTGATAATAAGGAACATTTATGATTTATTTTTTAGCACAAGTATTATTTATTTATATATACTACTGCAGTTTGCTTTATCAAAGCATGTTAAATTGTGCAAACTGATGATGCACTTCCAGTGGTGGAAGGGGTGCTTGCACCTCTGGAAAAAAAAACTTTTTTTTTCAGGATTTTAAATTATACTAGGTTATATAAAGAATGTTTACATGTGTACACTAGGCTAACAACCATTAGGGCCTTTATAAGTCTAGCTGTACAACCCAAATGCATCTCTTTAGCTATTGTATCTTCGGCATTTATATTGGGAGAGGGATATGTTAGTTTAATCATTACTATAGTTTGGACATGACTTACTGACTGTGTCTTGCCATCAGGGATATGAGGACCAGACCCAGGGTGAATTTCCAATTTCCCATCCACTGCTCTAGGTTCATTTAAATAGTGTTAAGAAGGGACTGTGCTTCACATGGATGGGGTGTCTATTCCAGGGAATGGAGATTTTTCGGAGATAAATATGTGTCTCCCCAACATGTCCTATCTATGTTGCAAACAAAATTTAAATTCTTAGATATAGTAGTTCTAATGCTGTTCATTTTGTTGATGTGCCAAAGGTCCATTACAGCAGGATCAAAGAATGCCTTGTATATCAGGCATAGACCGCCTCTCAGTCATCTGTATGAGACTGAGTATAGACATAGGGCTTTCAGGTGATCTGCATAGGACAATGTGTTTATGCCCTGGATCCTTTTGGTAAGGAACTTTTGCACAAGCTCCAGTTGTTGCCTGGTCAGATACATTAAACTGAATGGTGGGTCTTTTGAGGGCTAAATAAAATGGAACAATGACTTTCCTGGACCTAGATGCCATACCCAAACTTAGAAGCTGAGTGACGTAGAATGATTTCCTTACTACCTTGGCCACATGTTGGTCAAAGGCCAAGTTACTATCTACATATGTTCCCTAATCCCTAATTACCGTGGCAACTCTTAGGGCTGTTTTATCAATGACGTAATTTTCCTGTGTGGCCAAATTACCAAAAGGTACTTTTCTGCATTTCTTGGCATTCAGTTTTAAGCTCTAACTATGGCAGTAGTCATTTGTTTGAGTTAGACTTGCTTGCAAGATGTTAGTGTCTTGGGCAGAAATCAATGACTGCTCCTTGTTTGCAGTCATCTGTGAACCTGGTCAGCCAGAAGCCTTTGACATTGATATTGACTTTCAACAAGTAGATGCCAAAGAGGAGTGGACCTAGCACGGAGCCCTGAGGGACTCCACTAGTGACTGTCATCTTTGCAGAGTTGGTCTCACCAATCCAAACTTCTTGGGTCCTATTTGTAAGCTAGCTAGCAATCAAATGTGTTATATGGGGGGGAGGGAGGTTATACCTTATTCTGGAGTTTATTAACAATGCCCGAATGAGGTATTGTATCATATGTTTAAGCCAGGTCAATGTAAACAATGTGTATCATTTTTCCCCTTGTCCATTTTCTTGGTGACCTTCTCAAAGATGTCCACCAGGTTTAGAAGGTTTTCCTTTGACAAAGCCAAACTTTCTTGGGTCCAGTGTCTGAAGGTTTCCCATGTCTTTCTATGATAACTCATTCTATGGCTTTACATATAACACTAATCAGACTAATGGGTTTGTAATTTTGGGGGTCTGTTGATGGTCCACCCTTATGAAGAGGTATGACCATTGCAGTCCTCCATTCTCATGAAGACTATAGTTAAATAGTCCAGTGTCACTAACAGGTGTTTTTTGGGCTATTCAGGAGGCATCCTGGGATACTGTCCAAGCCAAATGAGGATGTGTTTTTGGTCTTAGCAAGCACTGACAGGACCTGCTCCCTGTTAATAGTTGAGAGGTTTGAAGGAATTTCTTGGGGTTAGCTGGGGACAAATTTGTGTGTGTGTGTGTGGGGGGGGGGGGGGGTGTAACATATGAGCTGAATTTGTCAGCCAGCAGGTTCTTTATATTGCTTAGCTCAATAAAAGTGGTACCATTAACCACCAGTTCAGCACATTGCTGTGTACAGTCTTTGAGGTTCTGGACATAGATGTAGAAGGCCTTGTGGTTGTCTTTTGCTTGGGAGGCTGTCTTGACCATGAAACTGGCTTTGTCGGATTTAATTAGTCTCCTCAGTTTCCTGTTTAGTTTAATGATAGAGCTGTTATTATGAGAGTTGCTCTTCAAGATTTTAGTCATGGCTTTTTTTCACTTTGTTGAATAACCTGTTAAGGTTAGGATTCTACCAGTGTGATTTGTTTTTAGAGTTTGCTTTGGGCTTTCTTCTGGAAGGCACAGCAACCTCCATGCAGCCATAGTTGTAAAACGTCTCTGTGAGCAATTCTGCACAGGCTGCTGTAGGTCAGAGGGCACTATGTTTTGACAAACTATCATCTAATATGAGGTAGCTTGCTTTGGAGCAGTTCCTAATGGTTACAAGGTTTACTGGGATTACTGAGTTTAATTTTATTTTGAAGGAGATAGCTTTGTTATCAGATCTTACTAGTGAGGACATGACACTGGAGGGGGGCCAGTGCTCTCCCATATTTGCGAGTACCAGCTCCAATATGCTAAAACCTCTGCTGGGTGTGCCCACTATCTGGTCAATGATATTTATGTTTACAAAGTGCAGAAATCTCTGTGACTATAAATATGAGGCCATGTCAGTCTACCAGTCTTTAGAGGGGTAGTTAAAGGTCCCCATGACTAGTTTATTTGATTCTCTGCTGAGTGTGCCCAGTAGGTCTAAGGTTGAGCTATATGTATCGTGGGGCATAGATGATGACCTATACCTTGCTAGACTATAGTATGGGATTTTGTCTGTGGTGATTTGTACATGGAGAATCTCACGTGCATCTTCCTATTTAAGTAATTTAGGGTATGCTTGTTGTTTATGTAGAAGGAAACTCCTCCACCTTTAGTATCTGTATGTGTAGCTGATAGTATAAATGTATGCAAGTCACTGAAGCCTTGCACTGCCACATTATTTTCTACAGCTTTAAACCATGTCACTCTAACAACACAGATGTATACATTCTCCATGGCGAGGACAGCTTGTAAGGAGTTGAGTTTCTAGTTTAAGCTCCTGGCATTGAGCAGTAACACCATAAGGTTTCCTTGGGTTAAATTTGCTAGCTTGGCATTACCTAAAAAGGTTCTATGGGGAGGATAAAGTTTTGGACAATATTCAAAAGCCTAGGGAGGACAGGTGCAGACCATCCTTGACAAAGCAATGTAGTTGGTTAACCATGGCCTCATCATCATCATCATCAGCCCCCTTTTTCCCATTTTTCTACATGGGGTCGGGGTATCATGTTAACTGTCACCAACTCTCTCGATTCAGTGCCACACTCCTGCCTTCTTCAACACTCATGCCTGACTGTCACAGATCTTCTTTCACATGATCCATCCACCTCTTTGCAGCTCATCCTCACTTCCTCTTACTTTCTTCCTGTCTGTCTTAAATCTTCCTCACCAGATTGTCTTCTGCTTTTCTACACATGTGCCCAAACCATCGTAATCTGTTCTCTTTGATCTTTCCTGCAATTGGAGCTATTTTGGCTTCTGCTCTTATGTCATCATTTCTTCATCTGTCCCACAGTGTGCATCCTACCACCCTCCTCAAGCACTTCATTTCCATCACCTCTAGCTTCATCAACTGTTCTGCCTTTACTGCCCAGGTTTCTGTACCATACAGCAGTACTGGTCACACCACTGTCTTTTACACCTTACTTTTTAGCTTCTTTGGGATTCTTCTGTCATAGACTACACCTGATACTCTATGCCAGTTGGCTGCAGCCCCTCTGATTCTAGTTTTGACTTCTTCATTCAGGCTACCCTTCTCCTCAACTACCACTCCCAGATACTTGAAGTTGTTTACCTGTTCCACTATCTTCCCTTATATCTCTATTCTCAGCTTCTTCTGATTTCCCCAATTTGCTGCATTTACTACCGTCTTATCTGTGCTTAGTTTCATCACATGTGCCTTCAGATTTGCATTCCACTCTCCTATTTTTGCTGAAGTTCTAGCTCAGAGTCTGCCTGTACTGCCACATCGTCTGCATACAGCAGCTTTGTTGATCCATCTCATCCAACCTGTTTGCTAATGTAGTCCATCACCAGCATGAACAGCAGTGGGCTCAGAGCTGAACCCTGATGTATAGCCACTCCCCCTGGAAACCCCTCTGTGAGGGCGAACACTGTTCATACTTGAGTCATTACGTCCTTGTACATAGCCTGCACTAATTCTACCAATGTTTCTGGGACTTCAAACCACCACAGTACTGGCTAGATCAGCTTTCTTGGGACCTTGTCATATGCTTTCTCCAAGTCTAGACGAAATGATAGCCAAGGTCAAATCTAAGAGGGAAAATAACCACTTTAGGCCTTTATTGGCTACACAAATTTCAGGCCCTTACAGCCTATCTGACAACTTGGGTAGTGAAGGTATAAATGAAGTCTAATTAAATTATAACTTAGATTTTTTAAACGACGCCCAAATTGGTCAATTGTCTGATTTTAGGTTTAATACCGACTTAAATCTTGAAAGTCCATTTAACATCTCTAAGATTGACAGAAATAGAGTCGTCTCATTTGCTACAACCTACACCAAATTGAGTCCTGAATGTATTAACATATTGAACAAAAATTGGAATTTGTTCAAAAATAATACATCTTTAATAAATAAAATAGGCCATAAACCCATGGTGACATTCAGACGTGGTTTAAACTTGAAGGAATCTTTGAAATTTCAACCTGACTTGAGAAAAACAACTGGGATGTTTAAATGTGAATCATGTAGTATGTGCAAACATGTTCTGGTTAGCAATACATTCACATTGGATAATGTATTATATAAATTAAGTGATAAATTTAATTGTAATACAAAAGGTACAGTTTACTTGGCCAAATGTTCTTTATGTGCCGCCTTCTATGTGGGTAAAACTGAGCGTAGACTCAGAGATAGGATTTACGAACACATCTATGCAGTTACCCACAAGAAGGCTGACAATGCGTTGGCAAAACATATTATGTGTTTCCCTGACCATGCGTTTAAATTCTTGATTATAGATAGATTAAATATTAATCCTAGAGGGGGTCCTTATTCTCTGAAACTGTTAGAGCTAGAATTGAAATGGCAAATTAAATTAAATGCTAGTAATTACCCAGGCCTTAACGAAGCTTTATCAATAGGTGTTTTATTAAAGTTAAGAAGTTTGGTGAGGTAATTATTATTAATAATATATCGAATTAATTTACACCTGTTTTATTATATACATAAAAATTAACTGAATAAATATAATAAATAAAGTTTAGGACCAGTGAACTAGTATGTCCCTATGAAGTGTCTTGAATATATGATATATACATTTAGTCTTGATTATTACATATATTCCTTCATTTTGATTATCTTAATTGATTTTTTACATTTATTTTTTAATCTAGTTTAGTCATGAATTCTAAATTCTTATGACTAGTAACTTAACCACTACACTTTGAGATTTTTAGTTGCCTTTGTTCACATTGTATAAATGAACACACACCTGTACCTACTAGGTGACTAGAAGTAGATTTAGGATAAAATGGTTGGAAGTTTCACATGTATTTTTACAGAGATCTACTTATTTAGTTCAACAGTGCATCTTTTTTAGTAACATACCCTTCTTCTTTAAAAATTGTGCCTTTAGAATGATTAATTAATTATTTAATTATTTTATTGATTAATTATGGCGCCTTTTTTTGTATAAAATGTGTTGAATTTATCTGTACCTTGTATTCTGATGAAGGCTATCTATTGTGTGCCGAAAAGAGCTTAAATTAAAGTACGTTGTGTTCCTGTGCTGACTGGTCGTGGATTTTACTTTTTAGTTTTGGATCTTTTTTGTGGATTTTTTGTTTTCCAAGTCTAGGAATGCCCAGTTGGACTCTCTCTTTATCTCTAGCTTCTTCTCAAGTATCTGTCTCAGTGCAAACATCGGGTCGATTGTGCTGCATCCTGATCTGAATCCAAACTGCTCATCTCCCATCTTACATTTTACTACTCTGCGTATCCATTTATCAATAACACTCTCCAGAACTTTCATGCTATGTGATATGAGTTTGATGCCTCTGTACTGCCCACAGTTGTGGATGCCCCCTTTGTTCTTGTACACCGGCATGAGTATGCTTATACTCCAGTCATCTGGGATATACTTTTCTCTCCACACTGCTATTAGTACCCTCAGGAGCCAGTTCTCCCCTATCTCACTCAGCATCTTTATCATATCTGCTATGACCTCATCTGAGCCTGCTATTTTCCCTGACTTCATCTTTCTTAGTGCTGTTCTTACTTCTTCTAGGGTGGGCTCCTCTTCTTCTCTCATCGTAGGTAGTTTCAGGGGCAGTACAGATCCTGTGGGGTTTTCTTTATTCAGAAGCTGCTGGAAATACTCCTATTTGCCTTTGATGTCCTCTGAGCTGCTGAGCAGGTTGCTGCTGGGATCCTTATGATGGGTGTCTGACTATCTTCTTTATCTTTCTGTCTTTGCCTTGCAACCTGATATGGTTTGTTTGTGCCTCTTACTGAGTCACTTTCCAGAGTTGGTAGAGTGCCTCTTATGCCCTATTCTTTGCTATTGCAACTTCTTTTTTAGCTTCTTTGTTAGCCAACCAGCAGTCCTTCCTAGCCTGGTCAGTCTTTTCTGTCTCCCACTTCTTCCTGCACTCCTTCTTTCTTTTGATGATTTCCTGGACTTCTGCATTCCACCACCATATGTCCTTATGTACCTTATTTCCATTCCTGGCTTGGCCACATATCTTTTCTGTAGTCCTAACACATGCTGTTTTTTAGGCGCTGTCATTATTCTTCAACTTCACCTATTTCCTCCTCTTCTTGGGATGCTAGAGCCCTGAGTAATTCCTTGAACTGTTGTACCTTCTCTCTAGTCAACTTCCAGGTTTTCAGCTGGGTCTCTGCTGATCTTAGAGCCTTCTCTTACCACTGCTTGCAGCTAATTGTGGCAACTAGTGGTTTATGCTATGGGGGCAGCCACGGTGGTGCAGCGGTTAGCATTGTCACCTCACAGCAAGAGGTTCTCCGGATCGATCCTCGGCTGGTGTGCCTTCTGTGCGGAGTCTGAATGTCCTCCCTGTGGTAATGTGGGTTTCCTCCAGGTGCTCTCATTTCCTCCCACATCCCAAATACATGCTGTAGATGGATTGAACACTCTAAATTGGCCCTAGGCGCGAGTGTGTGCATTTGTGTGCCTTCCGTGGAAGGTTGGGCACTGGGTTGGCAACTAGACACAATAAAACTCTACTGCCAATCATGAGCGGACAGGTGATCCGCTGTGGCAACCCCTAACTGGGAAAAGCTGAATGAAGAAGAAGTGGTTTATGCTGTGGGCTGACTGTTTCACTGGGAATGACTTTGCAATCATGGATTCCACCCCAGTGCCTTTTCCTTACTAGGAGGAAGTCTACCTGAGCTGCATGTTGACTTCTCTTGTATGTGAGCTTGTGACTGTCTCTCTTTCTGAACCATGTGTTGGCTACTATCAAGCCATTTGCCACACAGAAGTCTAGAATGACTTCTCCTTCTTTATTCCTGTTGCCTCACCCATGTGGGCCTAGGCAGTCCTCATATCCTGCTCTGTCTGTCCCGATATGTGCATTCAAATCACCCATTATCAACACCAATTCATGTTCATAGGTTCATAGGTGTGTACTAGGCTAATGGTCCTGGAGCCTTTACTAACCTAGCCCATAGGATTACCCTGACATTGTGCCACCCGACCTAAGTTCCCAGTGCCCCTGTCGAGTAGAGCCACTGGAGTGATCCCCGGGCTGAATTTTCTATTTCCCATCTATTCATCAATGTTTCTCTTGAAGAGGGCCAGTGAGGTGCTCTGTTTGACATGTATGGGAAGGCTATTCCATAGCATGGGCAGTCTCTGGGTTATGAACCTGTCCCTTCAGCACGTTCTGTTGATTGTGGTAATGAGGTTGAGGTCTCTGGAGCATGTGGTGTGGAGGGATTGGGATTTCTTTAGATATAGCATTTCTAACAGAGTTGGATCAGACATGGCTTTGTATGTCAAGCAGAGATCGCCTCTAAGTAGGTGATATGAGACAGAGAATAGTTGGAGTTTTTTGAGTCTGTCCATATAGGACAAGTGTTTAAGGCCTATGATCATCTTTGTGAGGTACTTTTGTGGCTTCTCCAGTTATTGCAGGTGTCTAGTGAGGTACATGCCAAATGGGGCATTGTACTTGATGATTGGCCTAATGAGGGAAGAGTAGAGGGAGACAATGACCTCTTTCTTCTTGGATGCAAAATCCTTAGTAATGAGATGTGCCACACAGATGGACTTTCTGACCACAGTGGCAATGTGGTGGTCAAAAGAGAGGCTGCTGTCAACCTATGTTGCCAGATCTCTTATAACACCTTCTGTGTTCAGTGGACTACCATTGATGTGGTAATTCATGGGAACTGGGTTTTTCCCAAAGGGGATGATGACTCATTTTTTTGGCATTGAGCTTAAGGCCATGGTTCTGACACCAGTCGTTGATCTCAGTGAGGACTTTCCGTAGAATGTCAACATCACTTGGGGAGTTAATAATAGCTCCCAACTTGCAATCATCTGTGAACTTTGTCAGCCAGAGACCCTTGTGTTGGCCTAGACTTCAGAGAAGTAGATACCAAATAGGAGAGGACCCAGGACCGAACCCTGTGCAACTCCACTCGTGACTGGTTGGCAGTCTGACTTGGAGTCTACTACTTTCACACTGTGGGTTCTATCTGTAAGCCAGTTTGCAACCCACCTAGTGATATAGGAGTTGATGCTTAGCTTAGTGAGTTTTTCTGTGATTCCTGAATGGGGAATCGTATCAAATGCCTTGGCCAGATTAAGGTAGGCTGTATGAACCACCTTGCCTTCATCCACAGCTCTGGTGACTGACTCAAAGATCTACCCTTCACAAAACCAAACTGTGTGGGATCCAGAGTTTGGAGATTTCCTATATCCTTGTTTATTAGGTCCATGCTGATGCGTAACATAGCTTTGCATATTAGACTCATCAGACTAATGGGGTGATAATTCCCAGGGTCTGTAGTCGCTCCTGCTTTGTGGAGAGGGATGACTGTAGAAGTGTGCCATTCGGTAGGGACAAAGCCTAAGGTGAGGCTGTGATTGAACAGGGCACACAAGTGAGGTGCCAGTTCACTCTGTAGTTCATGTAGAACACAGCCCGGGATATTGTCAGGTCCCATGGAAGCTGTATTCTTGGCCTTGGACAGTGCTGCTTTAACCTGTGCAGCAGTAATACTGGGTGCCTGGCAATCTACTGGCATTGTGATTGGTCCTTTGGAAGAGGTAAAGTTGGCACTGAATCTGTTGGCCAGTATATTGGCAATATCTGCTGGCTCAGTATAGGAGGTACCATTGTGCAGTAGCTCAGAGCAAATCTGGGTATTGCCATGGAGATTCTTTACATAACTATAGAAGTCCTTGTGGTTGTCTTTACTATCTGCTGCAATTCTGTTTTCATAGCTAGGTTTAGAGAATTTTATTAGGGATCTCAACTTTTTGTTGGGGCTGATAAGGGAGTTTTTCCAGTCTTGGGACTTCACTTTATTCTGCATCAGTTTCCTCTTTCTGTTGGAGAGTTTGTTTATTGCAGGAGAACACTAGATTGGCTTCCTTTTTTTGGAGGAGAGCATCTTGGTTCTATTGGGTATGGCGAGATCCATGCATTTGTGTGGATTCACTTTATATCCTCGAAATACTGAAATGTCAAAATTCAAAATCTCGCACACCGAAGATTTTGAATTAGCACTTCTAATCCACACACACACACACCTTCCTCCCCACACACAAACACGAGCTCTCTGCTACATAAAAGCACCCCCCATGTGGGGGGCTGCACCCACCAAACCCCTCCTACTTAAATACTCTAACTCCGAGGTTGCACTACATACAAACACACAGAAAACACCACCACACAAGCTACATTCTCCTCACATACACACATCACAGCAACAAAACACACTAACACACATCACAGCCTCTACCCAAAACCATTAACACATACAAACTTACCTGAATCTATAACCACAGTGAAACACCAGAAGTGCTAATTCAAAACCTCTGGTATTCGATGTTTTGAATTTCACGCTTCTGAGGTTTCGATCTTTTCAAGATTCCACTTTATGGGCTCGAAATACTGAATTTTGATATTTCAGTATTTCCAGCTTCTAAAGTGAATCCATTTGTGTACGTGTTTGTGCAGTGCATTGGTGTATGATTTGGCAGTCATGCAAGTATTCTCCATTTGTATGGGTGCCATGAAGTTAGTCACCTCTGTTTTTAGGAGCCCAAAGTTAGCTTTGGAGAAGTTTGTCCTGCTTTATCTAGTAGGTCCTGCAACTGCTGTCTGAATGCACTCTTTTCCTCACTATCAGATCCCTATTGTGGGGCAATAGGCTAAGATTATGAATGCTGCCCTATCATTACACTGGAGTCTGACTGCCATGAGTCTGTCATTAATTCTGATGATATCCCTTACTGCCTTCTGAAGCCTCTCTCTCACCACAATTCCTACATGATTTCTAGCCTGCCCTCCACCTGAGTAGTAGACTCTGGATCCCAAGCCAAGTGGGTTTGCTGCACTGCCCTTCTATCTCATCTCTTGAATAGATAGGATGTCCATCCTCGTCTGTATCATCATGTCATCCACTTCTAAGCTGCGCCCTGTCAGTGAACCTACATTAAACGTAGCAATTCTCAGTTCATGTTTGGCAGGATGGTTTGTTTTATGCCCAGCTTTCACTCAACAAAGCTATTCCAGGTAAACAGAGCTATCCCAGGTAACCCAGCGTGAGCAACTAGACACTGGCCAGCCAGTAGCTTATTGACCCAGGGCTGCTGAGCTTTATGGCAGGCACACACTGGCCAATAGGGGCACATATACCCCTCCCACCATTAGCAAGGGTCCCTGGTGTGGGTCAGAGTAGGCCAGGTCCTCAACCCATTTATCACCGGTAACTACCCATACCCATTTTTTGTCGACATTAGTCAACATGACCGATTCACCTAGAGCCATATTTTACACTGCTGAGTGGCTAGCCCTGCCACAGTGCACAGTCTGTGATCCATGTTCTCCTATCTTGAGGATACTGTGCACCACAGTAGATGCCCAAAGTGGTTGGTCTGTACAACGCTTCCCCCTATAGGGCACCATGTAGAGTCTGTGCTGCTGCCCACAGCTCCATTCATTGGTGAGTTTGAGATGGAAACACTCAGCATGTTTTTTGGACATGGGAGAAACCCCATGGAGACACAAGGAGAACATGCAAACTTCAAATAGGCATTGGACGGAGGTTAGGATTGAACCTTGTACCTTGTGCATGGGAGGCAAAGTCCTTAACCACTAAGCCATCTGGTCTCAACCATGTCCTCATATGCTGACAAATATTGTATCCTCCTATTATGACAACAGAAACTAAACCAATTATTAAAATCAATCATCTGTTTTTTGTATTATGGTATCATCCTTGGTGAAGGTAGAATGCTGCTCTATGTAAGGTACATACCCTGAGACATATGTTCTGAGAGAGAAACAATTTCTTTTCATGTAGTCCAGACAGGTATGACTCAGGTCATTTACACTCACATGGACTATGATTCAGTTATACTGGTAAATGTGGTGTAATATCCTGAGTACATGTCTAACTTGGAAGATCCTGGTTCCAGGTAGGGCAACTAACTGTTATTTTCTCCTTGTTCAGCCTGGTGAGCAGGTATTGCAGTCCCCTATTACTAAAGTCCTGGGCAGTCTGTTTGTTTACCATATGGGCTTTATTTTGGGGGTCCACTGGATGTGGGTGTATGTGAGGTGATAGGTGTTGCTTTTTGTCATTGTTTTTGACTTTGCTGAGGATAAACTTTGTACTTGATAAGTTTAAGAGGTCTTTAGATTTTGAAAAGATTATATTTTAAATTTTAAATTTACATTTAAGTGCCTCAGCATAAGTAGGTCTGTGTGTGTGTGTTGAGCTGGATTCACTTCATAACACTGAAAGCTCAAAACACTAAAAATGAGAAAACTTCATAATATAGAAGATCAAAACACTGAAACTTCAAAACACTGAAAAAAACACTGAAACTCAAAACACTGAAATTCAAAACACTGAAACTCAAAACACTGAAAACACATATACATATACTGAGTTTAAACAACATAAATCATAGCACATTCCACCAAGTGTAAGCAGTAGTGAAGTGCAATCTTGGAGTTGATATATATAAGTAGCAGGGGGTGTGGGGGGTACAGCCCACCACATGGAGGGTGCAGGGGGGGCTTCCCCCCTTCTTACACTTGGTGGAAAATGCTATGATTTATATTGTTTAAACTCAGTATATGTAGGATATGTGTTTTCAGTGTTTTGAGTTTCAGTGTTTTGAATTTCAGTGTTTTGAGTTTTCAAGATTTTGAAGTTTCAGAGTTTTGGTTTCAGTGTTTTGAGTTTCAGTGTTTTGATATTTCAGTGTTATGAAGTGAATCCATTGAGCTATATGTGTAGTGGGTGTAATGTGTATGTTTTTGATAACCTTGCTTGTGAAATTGTGTATGTACATTTCTCACATACTGGGTCTATTTATTTAAGGATTAAGTGGTTGTGAAGATAAGGCATTTGCTACATTGTCTCAAGATACCCATATCTACCAAGCTCGCTACAGAGATGTTTGGAAAGTGCATACTTATGTTGTCTGGACCTGTAATTTTGTGAGATACTGAAAGGTGTATGCAGGGGAGTGTTTAACAGAGGGTTACTAAGGTTAGGAACTAAACTATGGTATGTAATACTAAATTATGGGGGTAGTGCTACTCAACGCCTAGACTATCTGCTCTAAGCTTATCTATGAGCAAGGTAGTTGCTCTATACTCACTATGCTACAGGGTGTAGTTTTAAGGTTAGTTCTACAGGTAAAATTTGCTTTCTAGATGTTTGTGTCTGTACAAGGCACTGCTAACCACTGCTGCGTGGTGAGCACCTCCATGCAAACATACCAAATTTATACCCACACTGAAAACACAGAAAAATGGTTATTGAGTCCTCTGGCCAATAAATCAACTATACTTTGACCCCTTTTGTGTGTTTCTCATCTCAAAAAAAAATATTCAATTCATTAGACTAACTAGGTTGTGTCAAGACAGTGAAACTCTACAGCAAGAAATTAACAAATTGGAAGTACTTTTCTTAAACAGAGGTTATAATATTGAGCTAATTGATTCCATTAAGAATGAGATTTTACATTCTTCAGAGGTTGTTCCATATGTATCCAAGAAACCCATTCTATTTAGACCTAAAGCATCTGATAATTTAATGAAAATTCCCTACATTATAAAGTACACAAGTGATGTAAAAAGTTTAGAAAACATTATTCGTAGGAACTGGAATATTTTAATGACTGATGCCTTAGTAACTGATCTAGTTGGCAGTCACCCCACTTTTTTTATATAAAAACTGCCCTAACCTGAAGCAGATTCTATGTAAAGATCACAGTTCAGACTCTAGAATAGCTACCTTAAGTATAGGAACAGTTTCCTGTGGTGACTGCAACAGATGTAGTTACATCTGTTCTGATCTAGTTTTTGTCCATCCCACCTTAAATTTCACTTTTCACTTTAATACACCAGCTACTTGTTATACAAAAAATTTGATATACTTAGCTACATGTACAAAATGTGCTGCTTTCTACATTGGGCTTACCAAAAGGAGACTAGCTGATCGTATTTATAATCATTTGTATGAAATTAGAAAAGAATCAGATACTAATGCCTTGGCTCAACATATAGTAAAACAAAGAGACCATATGTTTTTATTTAGAGTGTTAGAAGTAATAACTCTAAATCCTAGAGGAGGAGATGATACTAATAGTTTGGCCTTGGCTGAACTGAGATGGATATTAAAATTTAATGCCCATAATTATCCCGGCCTAAATACTTTTGTATCCATTAAACCCATTCTAAATGCTAGGAAACGTTAATGTAGATATTATATATTTTTTAAAAAACTAACTTTCTATCTACTCTGCAACATCATTATTTTTTCAAAAGTTTTACTTAATTATGTAATATGGCTTTTAGTTACGAGTTGTAGTGTACATTCTCTAACTATTAAAACAATATATGCACAATTAATTTGTTATCAGTATCCATAACTAACCACTTAAATTTATTTTTTCAGTCTGGTTATAATATAAGCAATACTTCTAGGTCTTAATCTAATTAATTAAGTATAGTCAATGTATATGGTAACTAGTAGATAAAAATGCTTTGCATATATATTTTTATATATATAGCCTTTGTATATATATAGCATTTTATATATTATATTTTATATACTTTTTTATGTAAAAATGAATTTTAAAGACATCATTAAATAGAAAACTTTTACATATAAAAAAATTTTTCAACAGGACTTAAGTCCTTATGTTCCTTCAAATTAACTCTTGTATAGGTATTTTTATGTAATAATCATTATTTAGGTCTTTATTGGTATTATATTTTATTTAACTTCATTTAAACATTTATATGTAATAACAACTATGCACTTATGAAGTTAATATAGTGATTGATATAATTTTTCTTTTAATGTTAAGGTATGTCCTGTAGGTCAAGCTATACTTACACCTAATAATTAATCGTTTAACATAAGTTGTCACTAAGAGATATTAGTATTCCACATGGATAAATTAGTTATATTTGTGTATATTTTCACAGAGTCTCAAAAAATTTTTAAAAATTTTTTAAAAGCTTATCGCCATAGCAGCTATAGAGCTTCGTTGTGTGTATCACAGCTAATTTAAAATCTTCTTTTAGTTCTGTAATGATGTTTACTGCAACTGAAGCTAGTTATATATTTTTTAAATAGCTGTTAAAATATATAACAGTGAAGTGCACTTTTTTATAACTATTGGTTAGCATTCAGTAACTACTGCAGCGGTTAGTTTGCTAATTTAAATATCTGTATTATACCTACTTAAAATGCAACTTCCGCTCTGCAATGATACTGATAGTGACTGAAGCTCCCTGCCATCTAAATGTGTATAGTTACTAATAGCAACTAACCTAAACTTCAAACAGCATTACTGATAGATCTGTAATGAGTGTAGAATGCTGCTGCCTTTTAAGTGTGTTGTTTATTGCAACTGAAACTGATGCGATCTGCTTTTAAATATCTCTAGCTTGAAAAAAATATTTGCCATTATTTATTGTAATATCATCATTTTTATAGTTAGCTAACTAAAAGTCTGTACTTATGACACCTTATGCTTTAGAACCAGTAGCATAGTATTTAGCGTTCTTATTAAGACATTTACATTCTGTAGACCTGCAGTTGGAGATTCTTCTACTGCCAGCACCTTTAAATTTATCTACACTTGAATGCACTTTTTGCACATTTTTTGATTGTAATTATGTCAGACTATATATGTCTTTTAAGTACTTTATAGTTAGATACTTTGTAATGAGGTTCTTGATGAACTTACATACTTTTGCTAAAAAAACTTCTTAGCTTAAGAACCCTTTGATGGTTGTCTGACTGTTCCCCTTTAAATGCTAATTGATGTCATTAATTTAATTAGGTTTGTTTTTAATCATCATGCTATTTATACTTTGTTTGTGGGGCTATTCATTGTCTGATGAAGCGTGGTTGTGCCCACGCGAAAGCGCTTACCGTTACCCACTGTCATTTGGATTAAAGAACTTTTTATTCTACATTTACTACGTTTAGTGGCTCACTTTATGGATTACTGACTGAGTTTCAACTTATTATCTGGTTGCATCGTGGTAGAGATCAGGTTTCTGTGTTTTGCTACTGTTTCTCATCTCAGATAGACAAGGTAAACACCTACTGCCACTAGATGAGTAATATCAGTCTTCCCAATGTAAAAACACAGTAAACGAATCCCACAAGTGCAATGCTGCCACAAACTTTCTTAAATAATATATATATATATATATATATATATATATATATGCATATGTATGTTTCTATACAGGGATGTTGACTATTCACATAGTCAACATCCACAAAGTTGAGCCCCAACAATGTTTCACATCCGGAACCTCTAAAACTGGAGACAACACCTAAAGCATTGTTTTTTACATGGGAGCAGGCCCCCTGTACCATGTGAATGGATGTACCCTCGCCACAACTTTGCTAATTATATATAAAAAACAATCCCCGCTGTGCTGTGATCCCAGAGAAATAGCTACCTAAGGTTGCCACCCATCCTGTTATCAGCAGGACAATCACAGGTTGAGCTACCTCATCCCATTGCCCTCTGTGCAAAGTAGTCGGACTTGAAAAGTCCCACTTTTTGATCTCACTGAATCACGGTGGAAAAGCTATAGTTACTTCTGACTTTCCCACTGCAATTCAGTTACGTCATCACTCCAGACCTGCAGGCAGAGGTATTCCTTGTTAGGTCCAGGTGCTTTAAGTCATGCAGCAATTGCCTGCAATTCATGAAGGGGGTGTGGATTGAGGCAGGAAGAGTCTTACAAAGACTGTGGCTGTAGAGCAGTTTGTTTTTAGCACTTCTACAGCTGCTAAAGAAAAAGACCAAGATTTGTTTTTTTTTTCCTAACGTGCCAGCCAGCCAGCCATTCATCCAGCCAGCCAGTAATCCAGCCCATCCATTCATTCAGCCAGCAGTCCAGCCATCCATTCATCCAGCCAGCAATCCAGCCATTGATTCATCCAGCCAGCAATCCAACCAGCAATCCAGCCATCCATTCATCCAGTCAGCAATCCAGACAGCCATCCATTCATCTAGCCATTAATCTATCTGTCCATCCAGCCATCCAGCCATCTAGCCATTAAGCCATCTGTCCAGCCATTCATCCATCAAGCTGCTACTCCCATCAGTCAGCTAGCCACTCCAGCAGCCAGCCAGCCAGCCAGCCAGCTAGCCAGCCACTCCAGCAGCCAGCCAGCCAGCTAGCCAGCCACTCCAGCAGCCAGCCATTGTACCCATAACAGCATCTCCTTCACCACTCCTGTGGTGATGTTATGGCAGAGGGCATGGTCAGTGTCATATTGGCCACACCCCCATGTCCCAATTTTGCCCGCTTAAAAGGTCGCAACCCTGTAGCTGCTTTCCAGTGTCTATAGGGTGTAATGTTCTAGCTGTACTTTAACCTTAACCCGATACTAAACATGTAATGGGTGTCTTACAGTCATTTAATATTTTGTACACATTCAAATAATTTTTAAATAAATGCAATTTTTCTGCCTTTAGTGCCATAACTAACTCTCACAAAAGCTATATATACATATATATATATATATATATATATGTCTGGTTTCTTCATATCTAGAGTATTTAACAGGAAATAAAACAATTAAATGGGCAATTCAGACACCTCTTACTCCACTAAGTCAAGCTTACCAAACCCTAATAATAACCTAACAAATCCTTTCTAGTATGGTGCTACCAACTATTTTCTAAGATCTCTGCTAAGAAAACGAAAACATTGCAAAATAACATGAATTCCTCCTCCTCCTCCATACTCAGTGTACTTCATCCAATCTTCCTCAAAAGAGCAGCTGACAAAATAGCCAAGTCATTTACATTAATTTACAATCTATTCCTCACTACAGCTATAGTACCCTCACCCTTAAAACATTCCATCATAATCATACTCCCTAAAGTCCTATATACCAATTGCTAATCATTTTCCTGTTGCAAAAGAAATCTTTGAAAAAAACTTTGTACAATCATATTTTAAATCCATCAACTGCTATAGCCTTCTATCCACATCTCTCAACTGTGTAGAAGTTTTCAAAATGTCCAGATTTTTGCATCATATATTTGGGTTGTTCCTCATAAAGTTTGTGTTTTTCTGGCAAATCATTTATGATTGTAGTCACTAAATAATGAGTGATATTTCAGTTTTAAGCTTCACATCTTTCAGAAAATGCATGTCCCTGTTTTTTGTTTTATGGCATTCTTTCCTTTCTTATTTCTGGCTTTATCCCTGATTTTTACATTAAGAGTTTGGGAGGTATGCTTCTGTCTGACAGGCTACATGGATTCAGAAATGGCTTTAGAACAACTACTGCACTATTATCAGCAACAGACGCTATATATATATATATATATATATATATATATATATATATATATATATATATATATATATTTCTGGAGCATTTCTCCCCGGGCCTCTGCTGAAAACAGGATCTGTGGAACCTAGTCGGACTTTCCCGGTCAACAAATGTTAAATAAATAAATAAATAAATAAATATAAATATATATATATATATATATATATATGTATATATATATATATATATATAGATAGATAGATAGATAGATAGCAACACTACATATAGAAACAATATGGATCAGCATATTGCAGCTGCCACGTTTGTCAACCTGACTAGGAAATTTAGACCTCTACAAACCAATGAGACTCAGCTATAGACAAGGTGCAATAAAATGGTTCCAAAGTTGGACTAAAAATAGAACCTTCCAAGTACATATCAAGGACCAACTGTCATCACATGGTTCATTTAATGCAGATGTCGCTCAAGGCTCACTTTTGGTCCCTACTGTCCTCACTATTTATTACTGATCTCACAGAGCATCTCTCTCTTCTCCCCTCAGTGTAATTCTCTGTGCTGGTGACATACTGCCACTAGAAATTAGTAAAGACCAGATGTTAATAACCTGCAATCCCAACTCCAACAAAGCTTCTCTGATCTCTGCCAGTGAACTGAATCTAATAAGCTCCTGATCAATCATAAAAACTCAAGCATAATGTTATTTTTCTCCCCTTATAAGCTTCCAATCCTACCAGATCCTGTCATTAGAAGCACTCAAAATAATATACCAATTATATAAAAAAATTTGAATACCTTGGTCAACTCATACTAACGAAATCATCAGCAAAATCTTACCACATTAAAACTTTATCTGTCATTTATTCTTTATGTACTGCCTTAGCTAAAAATGTGGTTCTACCTAAACTGGAGTATGGACTTTTGTTAGTGACATTTCACTCAGTAAATAACATATGACTATTACAAACTGCTGTAAATCATCCATACAGATCTGCAGTGCTAGCAGATTCTTGCACACAACATTGTTACCTTCTGAATTTTCTGAATTGTCTCTCAGTAACTGAAAGGAAAACCCTCCTTTTAACCATACCTTTATTTAATATATTAAAGCAGGGATACTTTTCAACTCTAAGAGTTAAACTTCCTTTCCTAGATCATGTATACTCATTAAGAAGTAGTCTAGGTAATAGTGTTACCTCTGCTCAGCCCCCATTCAAAACTGTAATTGGTGAAAAAGTCTTTTCTGAATTGGGACCCACCATATGAAACAAACTACCACTCCCAAAATTAAATTTGAGGTTGCTCTTCTAAGATTTAAAAAATTCTTTGGCAAAACATGTCAGTACAGGAGTTACATGCAAATGTTTTTCCAGTGATAGCTAAAACTGTAGTAGTTGCATTTATGATCAGGCCAACCATATTATCCCTACCGACCTACATATTTGCACAACTGTCTACATGCTTATTACATATTGTACATATATATACTGCATGCAAATTTTATAAAACACTGTCAGTATAGAGATTCATATTTCTTATAAATTTCCTAAGTGTTTGCATGACAGAGGTGAGAGGTTGGCATAATGATTAAGGTGTTTACCTTACAGTCACACGGTGCAGGGTTTAATTCTCACATGGGGTAATTTGCTAAGCTTAAAATTTCCCACAAGGGTAGTTAGCCTTGTACTGATCTATGAACTTGCTGTTCTTTAAATTACATTTTCATGTTATATTTTTGGATTTATTGTAAGACTAAAAACATCATAATAAGCATCTAATATCTGTACAGGTTTATGTAACCCATGATCTGCCTTTGTACCTAGGTTGTTGCTAAAAAGGTTAACCGACAACACCACCTACGCAGTTATCAAATGGTTAAATAAATAAAAAGGCCCATTTACACTGGATATGTGATCTTCCATTTGACAACTCTTGCTATACTAAGCTTCTCTAGGAGAATAAAATTATTATTTTTTTCAAAATGTTTTTATTGATTGAAAGAACTGTATGCCTTAGTTTGATATTACCATATAACAAACTAGAGTTATACTTTTTTCTTAAGCATTCTTTGGCTTGATATCAAATTTCTGTCTAAATATCCTGTCTGCATTTTCTGACTTTCACATTTTTCAGTTTCTAGTTCTTGCACCAGGGCTGGTTGTGACACTTCTGGTGGCTCTTTTTACTGGAACTTTGACTTTGACATACTTGGTTTCTGCAGCTTTCTGCAATTCTTTCTATACAATTTTCTGTCTTCCCTACAAATAACGCAATATCTTGATTCATCTACTTTACAGACTACTTTACCTTCATACGCTTGACTTGTCCACAGCCTTTGTATTCTTACTTTGCCATCATCCTGTAAATACGTTGGTCTTATGCAGTTTGTCTAGCAGTATTTATGTCTCTACTGACGTCTTAACTGGTTTTCCTTTTAAGTTGTGTTACATTTCAGATATTTGTAATGTCCATTAATAGTTGAGCTAGTGAGAGACTGAGTCCCTCCAAATGAATATTCCTATATTCCAAAGTTATCATAGCTTTTGCTGTGTTTCTTTTGATTTTTTACTGTTAGTTTTGTCCATGTGTCTATTTGATTGTAGATAGTGTTTACTGGACATTGCATGTCTGAATTCCCACTAACCTGAATTCTTGACTTTTGTACTGCCAGATATGGCAACATCTGATATTTCTTGTCTCAGAAAAACAGAGCAGAATTCATAAACTATATATATGTACTTGCATAGAACTGGTATGAAGTAAAAAGCACATAACGGAGCCCCAAACAATTCACATATCTTGCCAAACTCCCCTTAGTAGTTGTGTATACACTTATATACCTGGAGGAATCTAGGAAAGTAGTATATAATTTAGATATAGACAGATAGATACTTAGATAGATAGATGGATAGATAGAGAGATAGATAGATAGATAGATAGATAGATAGATAGATAGATAGATAGATAGATAGATAGATAGATTCAAATGATGTGTCAGCAACCACTGTGAGTCGT